>NW_009597978.1:0-20762 GCF_000690535.1 Cariama cristata | reverse complement strand
CATTTCTTTTTCTCATTTTTTTCCTTCTGGTTGCTTAGTAGCAATAGTTGTCTTCACCTCACTAATGGCTAATCAGCACTACTGACAAACAGGGGAAGAAGCTGCATTAACTCAGTTGACTGATCTTCAAGCCTAATAGAAGAAAGAGGATGTTTTTCACAGAAAGTAGAACAAAGCTGGCAAGGAAATGGACTCCAATTATTCTGTCTTCTTGGAGACTAGCCAAAAAAAATCCATACCTTCAGGGAACACATTTGATCTTACAAAAAGCCCTTTATATCCACGATTCAGTCTACAAACCTTAAAAGTAGACTTACACATAAAACTTATTCTCTATTTCATATGATGGGTAACAAGTAAGTAGGCCCAACTAAATATCTGTTACTTTCACTAGATTCAATTCTGACCAACCATACTACTTATGATACGCAGGCTTAAATTCTAACTTATGATCCTCCTACTAGTCCTATGTTGTTTCTATATTGCTTCTTACTAAATTTCTGAGTTCACGCCAAGTCCAGACTAAATAAAGAGCTTTTTACTTGGAAAGCTGAACCCTTCTAATACAGCTAGTCCGACTTCACACCTGATTTTGGTATTCATATGATGTTAGATTTAACTGGAAATATTTTTGAAATACAGTCAATTATGGCAGTAATTTAAAATTAACTCACTTGTTTTGTTGCACATCCGTCTCAAATGATTGCTTAGAGACAAAATTGTATTCTACTCCCTCTTTCTCATGACTTTTCTTTGACCTGGTTGTATCTAGAAGAGAATGGATGCAAGACACAGAGACAGATCAGCCTTTGCAAAAATGAAGTTGTTTGTTTCGCTCCCAAGTGTACTATAACTAACCCAAAAATTAGGAGGCATACTTCTTACACCTGGTAGAAGCAGTAGTGTATGTCCCGTGGAAGAGTATCTCGTAACTGTTTGGAATACTGGACTCTCATTTTCTTTAAAACTTAGAAAATAAAAATTGGAAATACATAAGGTCTTATTATGTTGCCTCAAATTCAGAGTAAGAATTTCCCTGGCTGTTTTCTCATGCTGCTGTGAAACTTACATAATTATGTGTGTCCCTTACCTTTGACATCATAATTTCTTTTAATAATTGTTACTACTGTAGGAGAAGGTTTGGTGATCATTCTACAAATCTATGCCTGGCCATAAAAGTGATGTCTGCTATTTTTTTGTGTGTACATATTTAAATTCAAGTAAAAATTACCCATATAAGTTCCACTGCTAACTAATTGAATGTGTGCCTGACAGACCTTTATTGAAAGTCTTGAATAACATATAAAAAGTGCCCTCAATGTTAATTTTTTGGATTGCAAAAATAGCTTGTTGGGGAATACAAATATTGATGGATTATTTTTTTGTGGTTTTTTTTTTTTTTTCAGAAAATAATCCAGAAAAAAAAAAATTCAGTGTAACTGTAGCCACAAAACCATGAAGCAGAATCACTAATTTCTCTATCACTGTGACTGGCTTGTTTGAACAGTGTAGATATACTAATCACCAATTTAAAATCTTGTAAAAATGTTGACTTGGTTTACTGTTGTCTATTTTTTTTTTTTTTTTTTTAAACTTTTCTTCAGAATATCATACCAGCTAAAGTCATCCTCTTTTAAACACACATAATGTTTTGGCTGAATCTTAAGATACCAGTTTTTTACACTAGTTCTTTTTGTAATTTACAATCTTATTTTTTCTTCCTGTATTCAGGAAGAATTCTCATTTTTTTAATGGACACTGAGAAAACGCAATCTGTTCACTTGCGAAAACACAATTCAAAAAAAAATCAGCTGAGCTGACAGAATTCCAGAGTGCATACGTGCCAAGTTATGTAGTGATCTATTCAGCTATTAAGCGCAAACATAGTATATTACAATGAAAAAAATAATTTCAAGTACTTTGGAAATATGCATATAATCAATAGTCAAATTACAAACTACCATTCATCAATGCAGCCAACACTACACTATTAAGACAGCATTTATGGAATAAAGTGCCAACATACAGCAAGCAGTACATTTTACTCACGTGGAACTGCAACGCCATACTCCTGTGGGTTCTCTGACACAACCTTCTGCTTGAGCTCACTTAATTTGGCCCCCAAACAACCTAATAAAATAGAACCAACTGGCATATTTCTGTGTGGAATGAAATACTGCAAAGAGAATAAGTTATATCAATTTCACACAAATAACATTATACAGGAATGTGCTTGAAGAAACCTGTACATGAGAGTTGTCATGACATTCTGCTTTGAAAAACATCATCAGGAACAAACTGAATCCTTGAACAGCTATTGGACAAACATTTGTCTGGCACTCCATCAGAAAATCTGTAATCTTAGCAGTCAGTTTTATGACATACCCCTGTCTTCTAGGAAATTCTGGAAAATTAGCTTAACACAAAGATGTTCAGCACACTGAATTAAAATTGCATGCAAAATTTTGTTAGCTAATTCTAACATCTACGTTTTCATCAATTGTTCTGACAGCGTAAGTACGCACATGTTTGAGTGAGAGCCAATGCACCAAGCACCTACAGAAAGCCTCTTGGAGTCCAGGTGAAAAATTCTGAACCAGTTGTGTATCTTACCAATCAAAACCACCAGCCTCTGCTGTTCACCAGGCTGCTGCTGATATTTCGTGACTTCTTCGTATGTTAGGAACTCTGCTGCGTCCGCATCCTCTGCTTGCTTTCCTTCATTCAGATTGTTCTCCTTCTCTTTACGACTTAATCTAAAGCTCCTGCGTAAGCCAGCTGTAGAGGAAAACAAAAGAGATATTAAACCATGTCTCCACTTACTGAAATTTTCAAGCTTGTTCAGCTAGAGTTACTCTCACAAATTTTTTTAATGACATCAGTGTGCATATGCTAATCTTATAGATGAAAATTTGCATATCAGGCAGAAAACCAAGCACCCCATCTATAATAAAACCCCACTCACATCACCTTGAGTTGCCAAGTGTTGGTTATGCCAAAGTCCAATTATGTCTCTGCACAGAGATAAGCTAGTTTATGAATGTATGGGAAATTAACTGTAGTGTAAATAAGCTTTTAAGCTTATTTTTTAATGTGGGGGTAGTTTTTTGAGGTGGTGGTTTGGTGGTGTAGTGGAGTTTTTTTTGTGGTTTTGTTTGTTTTTTTTTTTTTGTTTTTTTTTTTTTTTTAAGAGGGCGTTAGGGAAGAGGAAAGGGATTTTGGTTTCTCACCTATGTACTGTCCGTTGAAATAGCCTTCGCAGTCACAGTCTTCTGTAAATTAAAAAGCAGGGCAGTGCAGGGGTGGGGGAGAGTGGGGGGTAAGGGCATAGGGGAAAGAAGAGAGGGGAAGAGGGAGATATCATAAACAGTGCGTGTGATATGAGTCTGGCTCACTGGTGAGAGAGGTTTTATAGCCTGCATTATATGGACACACTTTTCTAACACAAATATTAATGATACAAAAAAAATTATTTGCCTTGGCTAGTGGTTTATATTTTTAAAAAATCCTTGATGTCGATATCGCACAAGAGAATTTTACATCTCATTACTTACGGTTCCCAGAATTTATGCTCTTCAGCATTAATTACATTTGATCAGTGCTGCTGCTAAAAGTACAATATTCAGACTTAAGTAAAAAAGAAAACTCTGTAAACACAGAGCTTTTTTTTTTTTTTAAATTTATGACTTTATAAATGGGTTATGAGTATATAAGAATATTGGCTCTTCTGACATTTCAATAACATTTGGGCTTGAAAAAAGGGAATCAGAGATGACTGACATATGAGCTCTAAACCTCTTCATTTTGACTAAGTTAAATTATCATTGATTATTAATTCTTTATTAAAAAGGTAAAGATTTGATGCTTTTGTCATATGCATGTATGTAAAATAATACGCACATCTATGTTAAAAAAAAGCCAACCTACCCCTCCTCAAAGTATGACCACCCCCAAGGCCCCTAAAAGTATACAAAATAAAACCAAGAGACTTAGCTGCAAAACACTATAGTGCAATCCTAAGACAAACACCAAATTCTCATACTTCCTGAAAGAGGGCTACCTGGTTTGTTAAAATTTAGGGTGCCCTGCACTATCCACAGAACTCTACCCATTTTAAGAAGGAGATGTACGGTTCTGGGACAAGCCCAACCACAGGCAAAACTGTATGCAGCTTAAACCTTTAACAAAACATGTCAATCCAGAGAAAGAGCTTTCTTTTTTAATCAACAGTTGCATACAGGTATGTAATCAAGCAATACCAATGTATCCTCATAAAACATTATGCCTACATTAACAGAAGATACTAGTAGCAATATATGCCTATCTATAGCCAAGATCAGAGCTATTTTCTGTTGTTAAAGGTAGGCTCTAGTTTCACAATCGTGCTCCGATAGGGTATACCAGTCATGGCCAGCTAATTATAGAATACCATTAGTACTTTCACTGAAGTTGCTGGAATACCGATACTTGGAATATTATTCTCAAGAAGCATGGGGGGGGCGGAAATCACAGCATGCAGAATTCAACTGAAAATACCTGATATTTGGAAAGGGTGTGGTACAGGGAGATAGAAGCTCCATGAGCCCAACACAGTTGCTCATAATGAAAATAACACAGAAACAGTCTAAATGAACAGTGAAGAAAAATCAATTTGGATTGATACAGGGGCTCTAAAATGTTAAACCCCAATATTTCTTTTTTGTTTTTTAAATACCAAAGACTGCATTTAACATGCAATTCTTTCAACCTCACTCAGAAACCTACAGAACATGTAAATGCATATCAGAAGACACAAATCTTTTCTCTTGAATCAGGAGTAAATTTGGAAGGTACAATTACCTAAGTCATCAATCCAAATTAAGTTAGTTTAAATAACTGGGGAAGGAACTTCCGCAGGAACAAGCTATATCTACTATTCCCTTTGCTTGGGGCCTTAGCAAGTATTTTAGAAAATGCACTGATTGTTTATATTGATACAGCAAATGAGTTAGGAGACTACCTACCTTTATCAGAAGACTGATCATCTGTAGTTAGCATGAAAGGCAGAGTTGGTATGATATTAAAAGACTGGCAAGCGATTAAGTAAAATTAGAGGGAATGGAAAGGAAGGTTCTTCTGGTCTGATTTGCTTAACAGGCTTTTCTATCTTAAAAAAAAAAAAAAAGGACGAAAGTACCCTTATCAACTGATAAAAGACTTTTTTGCTAAAATTTAGTATTATAACCAGTTATCAGCTTAACTGTCTCAAGAATGTCTGAGAAAAAGCCCAAGTAGCAATTCTCATTACATGCCTCCTAACACTGAACATAAAGGAAAATAATTTGTAAAAGCTTCATTTAAAGCAGTAATGCTATTTTATAATTTGGTTGAGCATCTTCCCTCTTCTTTGTAGCGTAAGAATACCTGTATCTCCATAAGAATACCTATATGTCATCATGAGATGTACCATGCACCATGGGACAGAAGTTCACTTATATCACTGAAGATGGACAATTTCCAGATTCCTAGTCTACATGAGGGTGGAACTCCTAGCACAACGTCTGGCTTCACACAGTCACAGGGCTGCCCCACACATGAACAATATCTCTGCTGAAGTACTCAAGAGGTACTTCCAACAGGAACATTATATTCTGAGATAACAGCAAATGCCTTCTGCTTTTCATCACCGACTAGCAATTCATCACAAGTAGCAGTTTTTGTGTGAATAATTCACTGACAGAGGCTTCAGAGCTGTAAGCAGGAATCACTTTAAAGTCTACTTAAGACCAGCTCTGTAACGCTAAGTCTGAAATGCAGATGGTGTTGCCAACTACAGTGATTTTTATCCTCCTTAAAGCTACAGCTTATTTTCATACAAGCTTAGAGTCATTTCATGCATTTAGGTAAGAATTTCAAGAAACATGCATTGGGTTACTTTTGCAGCTTTCAAGTTTCAAGCTGCAGAAAAAATGCGAACACTAGCAAATTTTAAAGCATCTAAACAATGTATAAGGCCTCACGTTTAAAGTAGGAAGAGAGGGACAGCCATGTTTTTTGAAAACAATAGGCACTAGCAACACTGGATAAAGCTCAAATCCAAATCCTGTCACATGGCAGCTTGTATCCATGCAAATCAATCAATGACAGACTAAACAAAATATATTCAAACATCATTATTGAAATAAGAGAAAACTACTGAGAACCAACGTATCAACTAAGACATCACTGAAGGAACAGAACAGACTTACATAATGGTTTCTTCACAGTTCTGGGATTCTGCAGAGTGCCTATTGTTCTTCTGTAAGTCAATCGTCTAAATAGAAAATAATCATATTTTAGCCACGTAGGCTCAGAATTATAAAGAATTTATACCATGTTATATAGATAGCATTGAAAATAAAGAAGGAAATAGTGCTTTTCCTTGAAAAATATAAAATGTTTCTGATTCAACATTTTAAAAGACTTTTTCTTTAAAACTATGATGGTCCCATATTACTACTGATAAGCGACTGAGAGAAATATTTCTAAAACATTTTAGGCTTTCATACATCAGAGCACAGAAATCAATAGCACGTTACTTTTATCAAAATAATGTTTTTTTCTATTTCCTTTTCCCCACTCAATCTTCTTTGCAAGATTAAGAAAACAACAACTATTCTATTCTATTCTAATTCTGCTGAGAATCTGTTTGCCATTTTTACAAAGGATGGGCAAAATTCCTGTCTGCTACAATCCTAAAACCACTAACTTCAAAGAGAACTCAGAAGTACATAACTTTTGTCCAAAATGATCATTGCAGCTATGCATACTTAGAAATTTTCCATTGCCTTCCAGATCAGTTTGGAGTTTTCTGTTACTTACTAGTAAACAAACCAAGTTATCTAGCTTTTGTGAAAATGTAAGAACAGACTATCACATAAGATTTTCTGAGGTGTTAAAATCATGAACCAGAGCTCAACTCCTAATCTCCCAGTCTTTAATTTGCTCAAAAAACCCAACCTCCCCCCTACCCAAAACCCTGACACCAAAAAAAGCCCAACAATCCAGCACAAAAATCCAACCCCCAAGAAACCCCTCACTGTTGGCAAAGGAAACCACGTTTTCTTCCCAAGTGTTTTTTTGCAACAGACCAACATTCATAACAGACTGAAGAAGATGCTCAGACATTTATACAGTCACTCAGGGGAAAGAGACACTGAAGCAATTTTTATATTCTTGCATAGATTGAAATGTAGTTTACAAAGGACTGCAGCGCAGCAGCATCTGTAGACATATATGCATGCACAGGAAGGATACAGCTGTTCAGGCAGAATTTGCCTAATATTTCAATGGAGCATTCATATAGTGAATCAAAGTCCTCTATTAGAAACCTTATGCAAATCTTGGAGGCCAGTAATAGAATCAGACCTGTTTAAATCTTAGATACCCCACCTTTGTAACACCTACAATCAAAAGAAGACACATCCAGTAATTTGCATTAAGAATCACACAATGAGACCAGTGGCCTAAATCAGATTCCTTCTCAATTATAAGACTTCTGTGCTATAAATACAAGCATTCAGGGATATTTTTGCTTTAGAAGATACACAGATCTTGCTGTGAAAGGAGAAAGTTCAAGCTCTAGAAGGTATCCAGATCCAAGATAAGTACTCTCTTAGGAGCCAGAGGAAAGATCACATACACTTTTACTACTACTCCTACTACATGCAGAAATTCAAAATTGCTACAATAAATCAGCATTTCCTCTTACACTACAGAAGTACAAGTCTGTGAAACACAGTGTCTCCATAAGCCAAGAGGGTCAAGAGACTAATATTCCACATTTCTTCATATATGTTTGTTTAGCAAGTACTTGTGTCCTCATGCTACAAAGCGTAAGTCAATGGCAAACTAGCCAAGGAAAGCCAGGAAGTTTATTATATAATTGGAGAAGATGGAGCTTTTTAGTACTTTCCTCTAAGCATCTGGTATTTACCCTGGCATGATTCTGCCCTTCCTCTCCTGTGGGAAAAAAAGGATAAAATCAGTGTGACACTATATGTGTGAAAAAAAATCTGTAATCTTCATTGACAAACCTTTCTTGGAACTGCTTTGAGGGGATCAAGCCTGCTCTGAGGTTGGTATCTCCAACACGCTTTGCTTGCCACCATGTGGGATCATCTTGGCTTACAACTTCTAGGACGTGTCGTCTCTTAAATGGCAGTCCAGCCTCCTGGCAAGGAATGGCTCGGTCTTCTTTGGGATTATAGCAGAAAAGTGCCCTCATAAACACCTTTAAAAGAAAGTAACACATCCTTTCTTCTTGTCCTATTTGGAATTTCAAACTACCTTTAAAAGGCTACCCCAATGCTTACACTGCTAACTATATATACTCTTCATCTCTCCTTTATGTTTTCCAGTACTCAAAAATACTGAAACCTAGCAAGCTGCATCTGTATTTTGACTTACTCGTGTGGAAAAAATAAAACTAACTTTCAAGCACATACCCAGTCATTATGTATTGGCATTGTGGAACGTGGGTCTCAAAGATCAAAGTCCCAAGAAACACACTTCACAGTCTACGAAAGTACAAAGTGCAACAACAAAGGGAAAAAAAAATAAAATCAAGGGGAGAGAGAAAACAGTAAGAAGGGATTTATGGCAAAGTCGTCCAATTATAAAGACTGTCCTTAAAATGTTCCTTTAATGCATCAAAATCTAATATTCAACTTTGCATTTGTATCTTACCACTATTTAACACATCACAGTAGAACCACTTTTAAAAAAGGAAAAATTTGGCAACAGAGAGCAGGGAAGCAGAAACAGAGGTCAACAGAGGAATCCTGTAAGGGACCAGTCGAACAGTAAGTCACTGCTGATCAAGGAGGGCAAATGGAGCACTCAGAGGTGTGTTGATGTTTGCAGTAAGCTAATCGGGTCAAATGATGAATGCAGCTCTGTTTGCAAATAGGTCCGTTTTGACTCAAGTAAGTGGCAAAATGCCCAGAGATAACGGACAGATAGCAGCTGTCATGGTAAGAGGAGACTGGCAGGAACACCAATTTTAATTACATGAACAAAAAGAAGAGGCTAGATTTCAGAAATGCTACGAAAGAATGAGTGCCAAGATGATGAAGAAGAGAGAAGTCATATTGCATAAAAGGGCACTGCATTTTACAAGAAGAAACTGCTCTTTTTAGTTCAATTATGGGTCTGTGACACTCCTCACAGAAACAGCAGGAACCTTGCATTTACAGAGATGCCAGAATTGTGTAAACATGAAAATATGTGCTTCAGTGTTTCACTACATTGCGTACCTTGCTGTCTTTTAGACGATCTTCTTCTTTGATGGCTGGAATTATTTTTAATGTTATTGATCCCTGAGACTGAGCCTGAGAAAGACAGAAATGTTTTTTACTTTGGAAGCAGGAGAAGGACATAATGCAGACTATTCAAGTTCAGGTTTAGGAGCTAGCATCTGTCTCTTCTTCTCAGAACTTTAATAGGTCAAGCTAGACTATCACCATGTTCCATGAATGCTCCACAATAGTGTCTTCCCCATGGAGACATCCACAGTAACTACTTGGCTAGAACATATTAACACCTGCATTAAAATTCCTTCATCTGCTTTTCACCACTGCATTAATTTCTGGATTACAGTTCACAGGGCATTAAATACTTCTGTGACTTTTAGTACGACACTAACTTAAGTTTCTGCAGACTAACTATTTTAAAGCGTTCCTTTGAAAAATATCGCCGTATTTTCCCACATAGCGGCTAACTGGTTAGGGTGAAATGTAAACATCTACTTTCACTCTAAAAATCTTTGCTAGTAACTTTCAATTATTAGTTATAGTAAATTAAAAAGCACTTCTAGGTGCCTTGGAAATCCAGAACAGGTTTATCTGACCTATTTTAGATGCCTTATTTCAGATGAGGTGAACTGTGTCCTAGAGAAGCCTCCTATTTTACACACATTAAAAAGGAAACCCAGACAATCAGCACAGACAAACATTTGTAGCTCTTCCTCAAAAAATAAACCGTGAAAAGGAAACTATTGTATTGCAGGCATTTAAAATGAGACAGATGAATAGCATCCCAGGGTCCCCACAAATAAAACTTTATGCAGTATTTTGAAATATGATTTTTCCCCCCCCCCCCCAAGTTAAAAACCAGTCATTCTCCTTATTCAGGATTATTTTGATCTAAATTTCAATTAGGTGATGGAATCAATGCCAGATACTTCAGTTTCCTAGTGCTGCCATTATTCTTACCATGTCCCTAGCTCCACTCCACAAGACAAGGGGGAACTAAGCCACAAGAGGGGAGTCAGAGGCAAATAAGCGCAAGAGCTACGATGGTTTCTACCAAGATTTGTGGGCATTAATGTTAGAGAAGCTTGAAGGAAGAATTTGCTAATGTCACAAGGAATCTGCTAGTAAAGGACAGACTTTACAGCTCCACTGAACACGCAGCTGAGACTTTCTTCAGCTTCCTAACATACTGTATTATGAGTAAACTGCTTCTCTTCTAGGAATGCACTTTTAATTTGCAATGTGCTTGTCAGAAACAAAGCATGAATGGGAAGTTCTTGACAAAACAACATGTAACTTTATATTTGTATCTCACTTGGTACCGATTCAGTTGGCAGAAGTTTCTGAAGTCAAGAGGAGACGACCAATCCACTGGGAGAAGAAAAACTCTTAATACAAAGACAAGCAGGGATTGCATCTTTTAGCTCTATACGTATCTTAAGTCATGGTTAAGTTTCATCATCTATTGTAATTACTAGATCACCCAACAGAAAAGATCTTGAAATGAAAATCAATACAGACCAAAATCTGACTTATTTCTTCCGGTCGTTTGTGAAGCACAGTAATACCATTGACTTCTCTTAGTTCATCTCCGACATGGACAAGACCTGAAAAGACAGTAAGTAAAGTAAGTCTACAGACTGGAAAGCACCACTCCTCTTGATGTCCGATCTATGTCAACAGTATGTACCTTCTCTGTCGCTCCCCCAGCTTAATGGATTTCCTACTGCAGCCAAGTGCCTTTGTTGGCAATATGCTCTGAAGTCTCCCGCCCTTATTCATTAGGGCATTTTTTTGCATGCAGCACAGTCTCATAGGAGGCCAGTGTGAAGATAGAGAACATGTGGCAAGATACTATCAAAAATCACTGCCTCTATATTTGGATTAGCACTAAGAATGCAAAACTGGAATAGTTTCATGAGGATGATCAGATCTCGTAGAGTCGGGAGATGCACTGCTGACTATAGAGGCAGGAATGACACGGCCATCAACTGACAGATCAGCACTACACAGTCCCAGAAAGAATGCTGGACTGATTTTTTTTTTAACAAGTCATGAAGAGGCCTTTACAAATTTTAGGTTTGTTTATCCAGTTCAGTAAGAAATGTTGTACTTCCACTATAGAATTACTGTTAACTGATATAAAAGAATTTCTTAGTAAAGCAAACAGAAAACAACACATGATACACCGAATAAACCAAGATACTAGATTAAAGGTAAACAACATTCTTTTCTTTTTTTTCTTCTAAAGCTTAGACCTACTTCTCCCATCTCTGTTGAGGTTTTTTTCCTAGCAGCTATTTTAAAGAAAAACATATTTAATTAAATTAATAGATTACTGATGAAATACAGAAATGCTAAGTGCGCGCTCTAGTCATTTCACATCACATTTATCAGATTACACTAATCTGAAGAATGATAACAATCAAGAAGAAAGCTGTAATAAGCTAGTATTTTTTCATCACCGTAATTCATTAATTTTGGGATTGCATTACTTGTATATTAAAAAAGCACATGAGGCTTGGAGTCTGTAAATCTCATAAGGCCAATTCAGCTTACCTAATAAAATCTGGATGATCACCTTCTAGAAAATGGACAGTCAAATACTGCATGAATTAACCCTGTAGATCCTGAAAGCATGCTGAATGACAGCCTACGTACAGAAGTCTCCCCTGCTGCTAGATGCTAGAAATTCAGTTGTCAAGTGAGCTTACCATGTAGGCTCTCTTTATAGTCAATAAGGAAGAAAGACAATTCCAGCAGTGACCTATCCCATTCTAAAGCTGATTGGGATGATTTGTTCTCCAGCAATGACCATCTCCCTCCACTAACTACACAGAGAGCCTACATACTAGTTCAGACTTGACATCTAACAGTTGCCTATTAAGATTTCAATAGACTGTTATCTTTTTTTTTTTCCCTCAAAATAGTCTATACGTATACTAAACACCCTTGTCCAAAGGACTGGTTTTGGAACAAATAAACCATCAGATTTAGTTAGATATTATTACTCTAGGTATGTGTATACAGTATGCATCTGTGTGCATAATTTTGGAAATTTTAAAACAGTTTTCAAATGCAATTTTAAATCCCTTTTTCTTTAGAAATTTACCACTGCGATCAGCTGCACCACCTCTCATGATCCTCGCTACAATCACAGCTCCTGTATGCTCATCTCTTCTGATAGTAGCTCCCTGAAATAAAGCATAGCCCCCGCCAGAAACCATCATAAGAAATTTGCTTAGAATACAGCGAGCGGTGAAATAACATGCAAGCTAATGGGTCTTTTAAACTGGAATTAATTTGTTTTACAAATTTTGTCTTCCGCCTTGACAATTTTCACCATTATTCAACTTTTGCCTGTGTCCATGTCATGTGATTGCGGGAAGGTTCGAACACCTTCCTTTCTGCTAACTTCACCCAGTGCTTACACTACCTACATTACTGTGGTGATCAAAGTCACTCATGTGTGCAAAACAGAATTCCTTACACCAAGCTTTCTCTATGTGTCTTCTGAATATGCAATACAGCCAGCACTTTTACATATAAAAGCAAGGAAAGCCAAGTAATTAGAATTTATTTTTTTTTCTTCTCCTACCTCTGCTGCCAATATAAAGCTTTAATCAGGAATTAAGTCACAGTTCTCTTCTAGTACTGTGATCTAAAAAAAGCACTTCAGCAGATTTCTTCTGCGATGCAATTGTTTTACCTTAGGAAATAAATTCTTCCATTTCCATTTGTATTAAATTAGTACCTTGTCAATATGTTTACATACAGCTATCAAACATACTCTTACCATACATCACTGACTTTCATGCAAATGAAGATATTCATTAATTGAATATTAGCTACAATATGAAAAGAATTAATACATGTAAGCATAATTGCTTCAACATACAGAGTTTCCTCAGAGATCATGTTCCCTGTGCTAACTGGCATTATAAAACCATGCCTATAAAGCATCTCACACAAAATTGTGAAGGTGTATTTACCAAAGTTTTATGTTATTTTACTAGCTTCAGAACACTCCTAGTTTTTGCAGGCTATTTGATGACATCTTCAAGTATCTCCATACAATAATGCTTTTGCACTACAGAGTTTTATGACTAGAGATGGGTTATCTATATGTACCAAGGGTTCTTTATTTTTCACTAGCCGAACAATTTTCACTGATTCCTCATCAAAATCATCATCAAAGTTATCAGGCAGAGGTGGAAGGACTGGATCAAAGTTCTTCTGTGCTACAGTGTCATGTACTACAAGCATTGCCTGCATAAAGGAAATAAGAAACAGTAATGCAATGGGGTAATATTACAGTTTTCAGTTCTCATGTTTCCAACATTACAGCAAACTTAAACCTTCCCCTGTCCACGCTTACCATAAATCCCCCCCAAAAGGTTTAGCAATTATCTTACCCATCATGTAAACTCTATCTTGGTATATGTCGACATTTAAAGTAAATCTAGGCAGTAACAAATCTCAGCTTAAATGAACTTACAGAATGGAGGTGGATTTAGAAAGCAAAGAGTTGAGAAATGGTATCCTTTTCTGCTCCCTCAGAAAATATTAAGGAGGGGAAGGAAGACAACATGGTGCATTACACATGAAAGGCCTATGCTGTGTCTTCTCAATCCCCTTCGCATCCTAAAGCCTGTGCAGGAAATCAGAGTGGAATAGAACTAAAGTTTATAGGAGGTTTTTCCTTTCTCTTAGGGACTCGCAATGTAACTTTTCCATTACAAAATGTTCTATTGGAATTCTGCAAAGGAATTTTGTTAAGGTCTCTGGTGTGGTTTTTTTACCCTCAGATGTGGTGTTGACAACAGCTGAAGTAGCTCTTTTTCTTCATTATTCACTGGTGCAGTCTGCAATTCTTCTATTACCTTTGAAATAAAAATTAACAACCTGAAAATTAAAGGAGTCCACCAAACAAGATCATATATTTGCAAGTGAGTGTTTCTGGTGAGTGTTTGCTAACTTCTATCATCCTTCACAGTAGTGTGTACAGATCAAAAACAATCCCAATCAATAGCACACGAATCCTAAAAGAAATGAGAGCTTCTTCATCTATTTTATTTTTACTAGATAGTGCAGGAAGACATCATCAGAAATCAGGATCCTAGCCCCTAAACATTAAGAATGATTCTGCCAGTATAATTTCAGGAACAAGTTCTGAAATTTTAAATTCTATATGGAATCCGTAAGTGATATATGAAACAACACTCTTGTGCTTGTACTATGATAAAGGAGTTTAATCCTCTCTAACTTCTCTGTAACCATTACCCATGTGGAACATGCAACAGAAGCTCCCTTGTTCCCCTGCAAAGCTTGGATACCAAAATATGCCCTGGAGCCTGAGGCCTTCCAAACTAAGTATTAGAGAAATAATAGAAGCACTTTTGCACTAGGTTGCTTGAGTATGAGGAGGCGGGGGGGGCGGTGGTGATGAGAAAGGGAGAATGGGTAGAGGCAAGAGAGATTTCGTTTCCCTGTAAAGGGTTCTAGATAGGGAAGTCATACAGTCCTATACAAAACTTCTCCTCTGCTGTTAGGAGATGGTAATTTTGTATGACTTGACTGGCAGCAGTGCCAAAACTTTCATGGAGGCAGTAGGCTATTTGTGGGAAAGGGGGTATGCTGCAGGTTAAGATGGGGCAGTGGGGTCTCGTGGCTTTGCAAAGGGAAGAATTTTAGCTCCCAAACCTTCCACAGCCCTTTGCTACGCTTTAGAAGGAAACAGGCACAAGCCACTTGTAAAGAGCTGTCAAAGGCAGTATAAATTTCACTTTTTCAGGCACATGGCACATTACAAACAAATCTTAAGATAGAACTTTGCTCTGTGAACAGGCTGGAGAGTGAATTGATTGAGAGTAGCCCTGCAGAGAAGAACTCGAGGATACTGCTAGATGAAAAATCAGAGACATGACGTCAATGTGCACTTGCAGCCCAGAAAGCCAATTGTATCCCAGGCTGCATAAAGAGCAGCATGGCCAGCAGGCTGAGGGAGCTGATCCTCCCCCTCTATTCCGTCTATCCTGAGAACTACTTGCTCCAGGTACCCACCTGGAGTACCGCATCCAGTTCCAGGGTCCCCAGTACACGACAGACATGGACGTGTTCGAGTGCGTCCAGAGGGCCGTGAAAATGATCAGAGGGCTGGAACACCTCTTCTGTGAAGAAAGGCTGAGAGAGTTGGGGTTGTTCATCCCCGACAAGAGAAGTCTCCAGGGAGACCTTATTGCTGCCTTTCAACATATAAAGGGGGCTTAAAAGAAAAATGGAGAAAAGCTCTTTACCAAGGCCTGCAGTGACAGGACAAGGCAGCAGTTTTAAACAGAAAGAGGGCAGATTTAGATTGGATATAAGGAAGAATTTTTTTACGATGAGGGTAGTGAGATGCTGGAACAGGTTGCTCAGAGAAGTTGTAGATGCCCCACCACTGGAAACGTTCAAAGTCAGACTGGACAGGGCTTTGAGCAACCTGATCTAGTGAAAGGTGGCCCTGCCTATGGCAGGGCAGTTAAGACTAGATCATCTTTCAAGGTTCCTTCCAACCCAAACCATTCTATCTGAACAGCAATGCTGCTTGGGTTGTAATGGATTTAAGTCCTGAAGGCTGAATGCTTAGCTGGGATAGTCTATTGTCAAGAAAGGACTGAATGCTTTTTGCAGCCTCTCCCTTATGAAGGCCATTAATAACATCCTTCTGTACTACCTGCCTGTCTCTGTCTTTGCTGCGCATTTTATAGCATGGTATTTTTCAGCTCTCATTTCCTTGATCAAGGAGTGAAACTAGCCAACAGATTCCAACAACAGTTGGGGAAGATGAGAAATATGTACAACATATAGCACAATTGCAAAGCTTTGATTCATTAGAAAAGCAGGCTTAAATAACAGGAAAATAAGGAGACAAGAATTTTTACTCACATCTTCAACTAATCCTGCTGCACTATGTAAAACAGGAGTTGGACTCTGTCTTTCATAATGACGGAGTTTTTCATGAATCTGAAAAAGATTATTCAGGTATATTACTACAGAGAGATTCAAAACTTCCTAAATATACCTACACTGGAATATTTTTATATTTAAGGAGTATAATTTTTTCTGAGATAAGGGTCAGAAAAACAACCTCTCTTGGGGTTATTTTTGTTTTCTTGAGGAGTCTTTCAGTTTTCTTTTTGCTCACGCTAATTTCACAGACAGCCAGAAAATCTGTTAAGACTTTAGCAGCATAAGGGAAAAAATGAAACTGTTTCACACTGCTTTTTAGCTACAGGGCACTGTATCTGCATTTTGGCAATCAAAGCAGAAATGTTTTTTTCTGAAGAAAATATGTTAATTGTCAATGAATGCTCTTAATGTTTGTGCCTAAATAAATACATGCTTTGGTCAGTATTAAATTCTACCAAAAAAAAAAAAGCTTTGGCAAAGTAAACAGTTGATAAATCAAGGGAACAGAGAATAAATAAACTGTAAGAAAAAACATACATTCATAAACAACCTTTTACCTTCATCAGGTAGCTGAGACTCTTTTCACTAAAGACATCCCTAAGGAATCCCATTTCCTCTTTATGATTTGAATCAGGTCTTAGCTGAGAGGTCAAAAGGGCCAAAGCTTCATGCAATCCTGAATTTAAATTCAAGACAGAACAAAAGCTTTATACATAGCATGTCTCACAGGATCTTCTATTGCAGATTTAACATCAACTACATTTACTTGGGTACCATCTTGGTAATCATTAAGTTTGCAAAGAGATTTGTGGTTATCTTCCACTCAATTTCTAACACTCCCTTCTTAAGTGGCTAAAGATGTATATCATATAAAGGCAAAAGCTACTAAAGCAACATATATTTTTAAAGACATTACTTTTGAAGTTTCCCCCTTCATGTTAATTATCCTTTGTTTCTAGAACAGCTAGCCTTCTAACCAAATTTGAGTTATTAGAGTGCCACAGCAGACTTGTAAAATGACTCAACTACCTCCTTTGTTGCACAGCTACCAGCTCTACTTCCTGAGCAACTTTGCTTACAAGTGTTATCCTGCTCTTGCTACCTCTGAGGCACCTGTTAGAAGTCAAGTCTGACCAGAGGAGGAAAGGACCGGTGTAGATTTCCACTGCAGTGGAAGCAAAGCTTAAGGCTAGTTTTCAAAAAAATGCCTAAATCATCAATATCCCAATTTTGCAGTGCACAGGGCCAGATAAATGTTAGGTTTTTCCTGGTGGACCATGACTGGAAATACGGGGGAAAAAAAAAAAAAAAAAAAAAGGGCGGGGGGGCTAAAATCTGCTCCTTTGGCTATTCTCTCCATGAACTTTAGAGTGCATTTGGATCCAGAAGACTCAAACTCACTTCTGCTTTAAAACTCGGTATCATTAGCGTCTATGACTTCACCCAGGGTAGCGTATTGGAGAAGCTGGTTAGCAAGCCTTGAACAGAATCACCGTTTTTTTAAGTCAAAAGGAAGAATATTAGCAAAGCTTATCAACACCTATTCAGAAAACATTAAGAAGTGGCACAGCGAGCAGCAGATATATAAGGGCTGACCTTTAATAAGCATGCATAGAAGCCTGTGTTATACCGAGACGTCCAAATTTGTCCATAGGAGTCTGTCTACCAGCATATATTCCGGGGCTCTAGGGTTCTTATGAAACTAGATGTTTCCTGAAATCTGACTAACTTTATTCATTTCCACCTTTTTTACTCCACCTTCCTTGTATTCTTTTAGTTAATTGCTAAGAAATCTAGTTGAACTATCTTAATTCTGTTTTACTTAACTCCAACTTGAATTAATTTCCTGTGTGAAACACATACACTAAGATTCCAGTCACTGGTCTGTTGAAAGTGTGCAGATTAGTTACCTGAATCTTCCGAAAGCACTGGCATGGCTTTGTTCTTAATCTCAGAGACAAACGTTCAACTTAAATCAACACGATTGCTTCTTCTTTCTGGACTGCGATTCAGAGGCAGTCCTGAAATGAGCAAAGATAATACCTAAGCTCAAGCATGCGAGAAAAATGGCAAGCATGTAAAAATAGTAAATTCCTAGTACATAATTCTTTCAAGTGTTCAGCTTAACCTGAATCAGGCAGAGTCCTGCAGTTATTCTGCTATGCAAGTAACAACACTGAAAATATGATCTTATATAATAACTATATAGTATCTTGGATAAAGCTGAAGCTGAAGAGAGCAGATGCTTCCTGTTCTGTTCTCAAGACAGATAGTTTTTGAAGGCCTAAATAACTGCCTGAAAAGACAGAGAAGCAAAAAGCATGCTGCGGAATGGATGTCTACAAGCACCAATAAACACCATATGCACATAAATAGAGCATGCAGGAAGATGCCATCACAAGGTGGTGTGGGGCTTCCTAAAAGCACACCTCGAAGGAATTTACATCGCCCTGGCATTCTGATGCAGACTACACTACAATTACATGCAACTCATTAACGCTAGCACGAGTGTCATGCCATCAACCTTGCTCATGGGTACTAAGGATGCTACAAGAAATAAGGCTACTTCCATTGCTCAGAAATTCCATTAGATGCTTTTATTGCTGATTGTTCTTGTCAATGACGGCAAGTGACTCCACAGCAATTTAATTCCGAACTGCAAAGCTGAATCTATGCTTATAATTGCCAGTCCAAGATTAAACTCTTTGTGTGCTCCAGTGCTTTTAAAAATCTTTTTCATGCTCATAAAAGCCATCAGGCTAACGCTTGCAGAAAAATAAACAGCCAAAACAGCATGCAAAAAGGATTAGAAAGAAACATGTGATACTCCCAACTCTTCGCTAAATGCAATAAAGGATGCACCTTGTGTTTCCATTTCTAGATAAATCTCTGATAGTTTGATTGCATGATGTAAGTTTGATGGTTTTCGGATTCAACTTTATTTTGATTAGCTGCCTGAAAATACTGTAGTGCTGCATGGCAAATTAGCATATACCAGTTCAGCATTTTCTAGATTCCTGAGTTTCTCTACAACATACTGCAATATTAAGCTCAAAAGTCACCTGTGTTTTGCACCCCATATTTTCTACTGCTATGCTTAATTAGTTCACCTGGGTATCAAAACATAACTGAGTGTTGAAATTTCACTCTCACCATGGATCGTAGTCCAGTGTATTACATATACTACACGTGCATTTAATTAACTGTCAAAAGCATTGTTACCTATTGCTCTGAAGAAACAAACATTTCACCCACACACTTCATGCCACAGTCAAACTTATTTAGCACCAAAACCCAAGAAAGCCTGAGTTACTTTCCAGACTCTCAGTCAAAAAGCATCCCACACAGGAATCTAGAAAATACATGTTTTAACATCTCAAAAACCTGACAGCAAACTCAGGATCACCAGAATTAGACGAGTTAGGCAGAGCAATCAAAATGGAGGCTTCCCCTAGCAGCATTTCCCATGCTCTGTAAAAATCCTGTTAGCCAGGCCTGATTGAAATGAACATTCTGAAGAATAAAAAGCATTCCATATCAAATAATGCTCCATGTCAATACTCAAGTCTGGCTTCAAGCTATTAAACTCAGCCCCAGCATGTGATATTTTGCAAGAGGGGATCAAAACCATGAATCTGTCCTTTCATCATTGTAGTATGAATAGGCTCAAATACACTTTTTCTCTTTAAAACTATCTACCCAAAACCGTAATTAATTCTTCACACATATCCTTGCCCACCTGTTCCTGAGACAGAACATTTGAGCCACCTTCCATGCCTAGGAAAAGGAATATTGATATTTGGAAAGAGCTAAATAAACTGAACTGATGGTCTAGATGGGGTCAAAGAAGGAGATTAAACAGAAACGTAATATGCTTTGGCATATCTCCATTACCTTGGAAAATAAACCTAGTGTGATTCACAGCCCAATACAACATAAAGCTTCTGTAATCCAGACAGATTGGTCAAAGCAGCAGACCTCATTTTGGAAAGCATTTGCATTTTAACATTTTTCCAGCAGATGATCAACCCAGCGATTAGGTCAGAAAATGCATCTGCATGATAGTAAGATTATAGCTGATAGCTACAACACAAGATTTCTCCTCACTTTGTTTTCGCATACAAAAAGTATCCAAATCTGACCGAACTAGTCTTTCGCTGGGTACTATACCTACTTCAGCACTAAAAGAGCGACAGCTCTGATGGCTGAACGAAGCACGGAGAAAACCACACATCGCTCCCTGTTCGGCACCACGGTGACAGGCTCTTTGTCCGAGCCCCCACAGCAGGCGCGTAACGAGCACCGGCGGCCTGGACTCAGCCGAGCGGCCCTCAGGCGACCTAGGGGCTTGGCGGGAACCCGAGGGGCGGAGCACAGCGTGGCAGACCAGCTTCCCTGGCACTGCAGGGCAGGGCTCTCCCGCCCCGGAGAGAGCTTTCCATGCGCTCCATCGAGCTCGGACACCGATGACTCTGCCGGCGGCAAGGCTAGCGCGGCCAGCCCTCCTCATGGCCCGGCCGCGGGCCCAACGGTTATGGA
>NW_009597977.1:8287-8505 GCF_000690535.1 Cariama cristata | reverse complement strand
GGGGGGGGGCAGTGACAGAGATGGATGGACCCCGCGCTGGTTTTATTGAGGCAGGCAGAGCCCTGGCTCCAGCAGAGCGCTGTTATGGATTGAAATACACTGTGTGAGAAACAGCTCATTTACCCGGCAGCCCTGCCAGCTGTGTGGGAGAGGAGGACGTGACTCCCCTTCCCAGAAGAGGAGGACGTGACTCCCCTTCCCAGATGGATGGAGGGATG
>NW_009597977.1:0-8205 GCF_000690535.1 Cariama cristata | reverse complement strand
TGGGACCTCCCGCACAGCTCGCACAGTGCCCAGCCCAGAGAGCGAGGACGGGGACCTCTCCTCCCTTTCTGTGCCTGGCCACCACCTTCCCCTGGGGCTTGCAAGCTGGCAGACTTCAGGCAGCATTGCCCGTATGCGCTCGCAGGGCTCTGTGCACTGATATTAGCTTTAAAGATAGCCTGGGAGGTGGAAAGCAGCCAGGGCTTAACCTGGACGTTTCCTTTAACCCTTTTGCTGTGTGCCCGGCTCCCAGCTCCGGCGGGAAGCACATGGCGGTGACGCTCTCCCTCTGCCCCTGCAGCCCATCAGCAGGCGATTGGGTTCCTGGAGAAGGAGCTGACCCAGCTGAAGCTGCCGGACATCGTGGGTGACTTTCGCATCCGCCACGTGGGGAAGGTGCACTATGAGATCTCCGGGTGAGCCCTGCCAGCGCCCCGGCATGACTCCCTGCCCCCCCAACCCACGCGAGGGGCAGGAGGGGTGGGGAAGGATGGGGAGCCTGTGGAGCAGCGAGGACTGTCTGGTCCCCTCTGCCGCTCCCTGAGATGTTGGCCCTGTCCTCAGTGTGGGCAGAGATGCTCCTGCTTCGCCCCCCTGCCCAAAGGGGAAAAAGGGAACCGGCGTGAGGGCACTGGGTGCGGGCGGATTTTTGCGCAATCGAAGCCCAGGCGGTGGAGGTGGCCTTGCCCACGGGAGCAGGGCACCCGTCCCCCACGCAGAGCAGGAGCCCAGCCCCTGCAGAGACCCCAGCTCCTCACTGCCCTGTTGCCCCTCTCCGCTCCCGCTGCACGGGGTTCGGAGTGGCTGGCTGGTTGCAGGGCACATGTTTCCAAAGGCACCGCTTTGCTCTGCGCATCCCTGCCAGGCATCGCTTTGCAATGGCAGGACGGGAGCTGGGGATGCTGCCGGTGCGGTGGCCCCGCTCCCTCCCTCCCCAGACATGTGCCTGGGGGTGAGGCACCCCTGTAATGTGACTTTTCTCTTATTTTTTATTCATTTATATTTAGATTGGACCTTCGCAGTTTCCACTTGCCGTACTCGCGGATTTCCCTGGTCCCCAACGTGGGCCTGCAGGTCTCCATCTCCAACGCCTTTGCCGACATGGATGGGAACTGGCGGGTGAAGTTATACTTCATGTGCGTGCCCGGCTCCCCCTCTCCCTGCTCGGGCCTTCGCTCCGCATCTCCTCTCTGGGTCTGGACAGGTTTTTTTCTCCTCTCCATCTCCTTTGCGTTTTGGGCAGCTGTTGCTTTGCTCTCTCCAGATGCGCTGACTTGTCTTTTCCGCATCTGGGCTGCAGCCGCCGTACTCCTGATGCACGCCTGGGAGCCCCTCGCCCTGGGGTAGCCCAGCCAGGTCTCCCTCCATGCCGAGAGCCCTCGGAGCCGGTCAGGCAGTGCTTGCAAGTGGCTGGGGAGACAACGGGAAAGCCACCTCCCCTCCTGTGGCACCTGGGGGTGTGAGGGACGGTCCCTCCTATTTGCTTGCACTGGGAGCACCTTCCTGAGCATCCGCAGGGACAGACCTGAGCCGGGGCAGGGGCTGAGATGGGTAAAATAAGGTGGGAGGCAAGAACAAGGTGGACGATGGAGGAGCTGTGCTTGAACTCTCCTGTCCCTCTTCCATCTCCCCTACTTGCTCTTGATCCTCTCTATTTAAAGGTTACTTCTCCTAGTTTATGTTCCAGTGAAATTTGGTTTCCCTGAGTTTAAAATCTTTCCCGGTCTTTTCTGGATGCTTGGTACAAGGGAGAGTCTGAGCTAGATAGAGCCGTCCCAAAGCTGATTTGGAGTCCCTTTACCAGGGCTCAGCATTGAGAAATGTCCCTTTCTCATCCTCCTCTCCCTGCAGCCGGGACCACGGTTCGTTTGACTTGAAGGTAGAGAATGTCTATATCAAAATCAACCTGAAGCTGGGCAGCGACGCCTCCGGGAAACCCACTGTTGACACCTCTGACTGCAGCACCCACATCTCCAAAGTCCGGGTACATTTTTCGGGCAAGTTTGGGTACGTAACTTCACTGTGAGGCCTGGAAATGCTGTGCGTTAGCCCATCTGCCACGGGAACGTGACTTCCAGGCCCTGGTGCGAGGAGTAAGATGTTGGCATCTGCAGTCCCTTGGAGGCTGCCCGTCCTGCCCGCGGGCTGCCTGCGCTGGCACATCACTAGTCAGCTGCCTCTGGACTCTTGCGATGTACTTCTCATCCAGATGTGCAACTGAAGGAACGGGAATCTGGCCTGAATTTATCCTGCTGTGGATGCACATTTCAGGGAGATTTAAGGCAGTCACTAGACTTGTGTGCATGTGGTTTACAAGCAGGTCTGTTTGCAAATGTAAACCCTGAGGCAAAGCCAGATGCCAGATTGGTATGGGAATGACGTTCCCCAGTGTCCCGCAGCTCTGGTGTCTCTCTTTCCTGGGCAAATCCTTCTGCAGCAGCCTCCGAGCTACAGAAAGAACGACTCCTCTCTGTTTTTTTCTGCAGATGGCTTTACAACCTCTTCTATGGTGCAGTTGAGCCCATGTTCCGGGATTCCTTGGAGAGCAAGGTACGTGAGTGAAGGGCAGAGCTCCAGGTGTTTCTGGTGGTCTTCAGCCTTCACTTGTGGCTGATGTGCTAGAAGGATCGGAGCACACGTAGAGATTTAACTAGAGCCAGATCACGCAGGCACGTTGCCAATTTGGTGAAAACCAGAGGAATGGGCATCGCTAACTGCAGTCTCCATAGCATCACGTGGCTCAGGCTGAATTCAAAACCTGCAGCCTTTGCCAAAGCCCAGCATAACTGGTTCCTAATTAACAAAGACTTTTCTTTCCATGTGGTCAGTTAATTAGATCTTATGCCTTGGCCAAACTCACTGTAACAGAGGAAACCTGACCAGAGCTGCCCTTTAAAGGGCTGCACTCCTGTACACTTTGGGGAGCACTGGGGGAGAAATTCTCATGTCTGGATTTCAGACCCTTGCCGTCCTGTTTTAACGGGGTGCGTCAGGGAGGCCCTGGTCCGGGCTGCCTGGTACAAAAGCCTACATGCAGGAGACCTGCAACAAGACATGGAAACAAGCTGTTAGCAATAATTACTACAAGGCTAACTGGCACGAGTCACGGCCTCCCTGGATGTGAACCTTGCCCAGGAAGGAGGCAGTTGGAGAACAGGCAAATCCCACTCCCGCAGCAGCTCCCGTCCTGCCCAGGCACTATTCCCGATGCCATGTAGTGGCTTTCCCAAGGCCCCGGGGAGCGTGGCAGCAGATGGGCTGGCAGCGGGAGCGAAGCCTGGGCTCAAAGGCCTTTTCTGCTGTTTTGCCTGCTGGAAGGAGGGCAGCTCTGCGCCTCCTCCGAGCCCCCTTTGCCCCACGCGTGTTTCTCAGTGTCTTTCTCCATGTGTGAGACAGTGCGAGGGGCGACGGGCAGGGGCTGGGACCGGACTGTGCTGGGACCCCGAGGCCCAGCCAGCCCCAGCCCCGGCAGCCCACGTCTGCCTCCCACTCTCGCTGCACGCACTTGGGCAGCCCTCGTGCCCCCAGTGCCAGGGGGACCTGGTCACTGGGAGATCCCGGTCACTGGGATCAGGGCTGAGTTTGCCCGTCTGCAGCTCTGTCCTCCTGGGCAGCGATGGGATGTTTCCAGCACAGACAGACGAATATCGGCTGGGCACAGGGAAGAGCAGTGACCCTCTGTCGATAAGGCCATGCCCAAGGCTCTGTCCCTCCTCTTCCTCCCCGGCGCTGCACAGCCCGTGGCTGCGTTGCTGTCAGCGTGGTCGCTGCTCCTCCAGAGCTCTGCATCTTGCCATCAGCTGCTGCAGGCTGGATGCCCGGGCGGACAGATTATGGCCTGATCCTGCCCGGCAGTTTCTGTGCCATTACGAGGGAAGCATTGGAAGAGAGCTTGTGCACATCATGTCAGCCGTCTGCAGGGCTGTGCCCTGCAGTAAATTTCCTGGGCTAGTGTTTAGCCTGCAATTAAATCCTCCACTAGTGCCGAGGCTTCACCCGTGGATGACAGCAGCAGAAGGATCTGCTTTTCTGTCCAGGCAGCACAGAGCTGTAGGAACTCAGGATAGCTCTGCTTGGCTGGTGCGGTTAGTGCTCCTGCCCCTGCGGGGGGGGTTAAGTCTTTCAGTTGCTCTGCTTCGGCCAAGTCTTGGCTGCTCAGCACAATTCACTCCAGCACGGGCCGTAGGAACAGTCCGAGGGCACACGTCAGATTCCTTCCAAGGGCCTCGATGCAGCCGAACTGCGCAGGGGAAGATCGCTGTAAGCAGATATTTGCAGGTGTAAACCTTGCTTGTATCTCGGACACTTAATTAATGCGCTGTCTGATGAGTAGAGACAGAGGTCACTGTGTGCTCTTTTATTTAAGCAAGCTTTTGCAAGAAATAAAACCGGCACGGGGCAGCGAAGCAGAGAGCGCCTGAGGCTTCGACCCGGGGATGGACAGGCTGTCCCTGCAGAGCTGCCCGTGCCCAGCCTCGCTGCCTTTCTTGCCCGCAGGTCTGTGAGATCGTGGTCAGGTCTGTGCGCAGCGACCTCCAGCCTTACCTCCGGACCCTGCCAGGTACCAGGCGGGGGCCGCACGGGGTTTTAGGAGCGGTTCTTCCTAGCATTTCCCAGCCGTGAGGACGGTGTTGTACCTTGTGCCCACTCCCCATTTCCTTGCATTTGGGCACCCAAGCTGGGAGCTGGGGAACACCGCATCAGCAGAGAGTTGTCATTGCCCACCCTGTCCGGCCGCGGAGACGGCACATCTGCATACAGCCTCCAACGAACCGTGCCTCAGAACTGGTGGGGGCACGGGGTGCCTTAGCCGGGGGACCCAGACCATTCCTCAGGTCCAGGAGTTAGTCTGTTTGGCTCAGAAATAGTCAGGAGGGAAATGGGATTTTTGCTCCTAAACAGAAGCAAGCGCACACGAACTTTTACTGAGCTGTTGCATCGGGAAGCCCAGGCACGGCACTGCCTGGATGTCAGCAGAGACAATCTGCTCCCGGCTTTCCCGTCCCATCTCCCTCTATCTCGTCTCCCTCATCGCATCATCGTGCCACCTCCCCTCACTCTCGTGTAAAACTGCCTCATGTTTTACAGTCACAGCCAGGATAGATGCCAAGGCTGGGATCGATTACTCCTTGGTGGCACCCCCAACTGCTACAGCCCAGTCCCTGGACGTGGACCTGAAGGTGAGAGGCTGCCCCAGGAGGGTTTGATTTGGCTGATGCCTTTGCCACAGGCAGGGGGGAACCAGGTTTAGGTACCTCCTGCAAATGCTGTTTGCCAGCCTGCGTCAGCAGGTGAGTCCCACCGCCCTCTGCTCTCCTGCTTCACTTCTCTCCCTCCTCCCAGGGTGAATTCTTTTCCCTGGCCCACCGCTCCGCCGTCCCCTTCTCTCCGCTGGCACTGGCCCTCCCCCCGGATCACGACCGCATGGTTTACTTTGGGGCCTCCAGCTACTTCTTCAACACAGCCAGCTTCGCCTACCACGCAGCTGGGGCACTGGTCTTCGAAATCACAGACTCCATGGTGAGCAGTGCCAGTGGGACCGGGGCTGTCCCTGTGCCTCTGGGTACCGGGTTCAGTTTGCAGAGGAGCTCCGGTGGCAGCCGGCGGTCCTGGAGGGTTCCCCCAGCGAGCTGCCCGGGGGCTGAGAGCTGGGGGCTGCGGGATGGGGCCGGGGCTGTCAAGCACGGCAGCGCGTGGGGGCTGATCTCACTGTGGGCTCGGCTGTGCCACATCGCCCCGGCATAACTGTTCTCTCCCCACAGATCACGAAGGACGTTGGCTTCCACTTGGACACTTCCACCTTCTCAGCCTTCATTCCCCAGGTGAGTGGTCCAGCCCTCCCTCCCCAGAGGTCCTGCCGCACACAGGCTTTGCTCTGTGCAAGGTGGTCTCCCCCAGGAACAGGGGTTTGTGCCACTGTCCCTGCCCTCTCCCTGCTCCTCTGCAGCTAGAGAAGATGTACCCAGACATGCAGATGAAGCTCAGGCTGTCCGCCCCCTCTGCCCCCTTCCTGAACATCGGACCAGAGGGGCTCTCACTCAAGCCTGTCGTGGATATCCAGGCTTACGCCATCCTTCCCAACTCCAGCCTGGCTCCTCTCTTCCTCCTCAGCCTGGTGAGTTTGGGCACAGCCTGTGGCAGTGACTGTGGTCCTGGCTGGGCAGCTCTGGTGCAGCCACAGCTCTAGCTGACGCGGTGCATCCGTGAGCTCTCCCCTGCGTCTCAGCGGGGCAAAGATGGGAGTTTGAGCTGTGCACCGTCCTGCTGCATTCAGCGATGCTGAGCCATAATGCTGCATGCAAACATGCCACGGGATGGGCAGCAGTCCTGCTGCGTTTCAGCTGGTTGGAGCTGTTCCCCGGGTGTCTGGTTTGGGGTGAGGTGGGGTGAGCACTGCCGGAGCTCTGTGCTCTCTCCCCAGACAGGCAACGTGTCCGCCGTCATCAATGTGAAATCCGGCCACATAGTTGGGAGCCTGAAGGTGGGCAGGTACGGAGGGGGAGCAGCACAGGGCTTCACTTGCCCAGTGCCCCAAGCGCAGTCGCTGCTGGGCGGGAGGTGGCTGGAGGGTGCTTCTGTTCTGGGCACCCAGAGGTGAGGTGAGGTGGTCCTGGGGATGTGGACCTGGTGAGGAGGGGATGAGCTGGGGCTGGAGGGAGCAGGATCTGCGCGACCATCAGTGGGTGGCTCTGGGCTGGGAACTGCTCCCTCCATTGGGACAGCCTTCACAGCACTGATTCTGTCTCTGCGCAGGATGAAGCTCTCCCTGAAGCATTCGGATGTCGGCACTTTCCAGGTAAGCTACCTTTGACCAAAACCAGAGCCCCCAGCATGGAGGCGAGAGCCTGCTGGGGTCCAAGGAGAGGGCTCATTCCCCCTGACCCCCAACACGGGACCTGGGGGTGCACCCAGGACCCCACGCTGACCCGACAGATGCCTCCTGCCTCAGCCTGCAAGACTGGGAGAGGATGCAGAGTGAGATGCCATTGCCTCTCTCACCCCTACACTTCCTACCCAACCAGTGTGGGCAGACAAAGCCACTGGGCTCTGGTGAAGCATGTGCTCATCCCAGCTACTCGTGTCTTTTTCTTTTCCTAATTATCCTCCAGTGCCTGGTGCCCTGCTCTCCCGCAGGCTAAAGCTCTTTTCCTTGCCCCTCTCTCCGCTCCCCAGGTGCGAATGCTGCAGTCCATGATGAACACCTTTGCTTCCAGCATCCTGCTCCCGCGTCTTAATGGTGAGAACCTGCTGGGGGGAATGGGGATGCTGGCATAATCGCTGGCCAGGTTGCTCTGTCCGAGCAGGCCCAGCTCGCTAATTAAATCCCTGTTACCAAGCCTGATCGGTGGGTAAGGCCTGCAGCTAGGGCAGGAGATGGCAGTAAAAGTGCCCGGCGGAGGCAGGCTGCGGGCACCGGTGTGCGGGAGCCTCTCGGCACTGTGACCTGCATCCAGCACTGAACACGATGGCAAAAATGAACACGAGGCACATCCTAATGTTTTGCAGACCCTCTCCCCCACTCGCTGCTTCTCATGACTCCCCAGCAATTTGGGCCAGAGTGGGGCTGGCTGCTGCCAGGGGCCCGGGGGGGCAGGGGGTGGCACGGCACAACATGCAGCCCCCAGCCCTTCTGTGGAGCTTGGGTGGAATTTTCTCTGCTTAAGTCGGGAGCAGCGGGGGCGACGAAAGGGCCGGGGGGAGGAAGTTGCCGCCTGCTTTGCACAGCCCGTGCTCCCTCTTGCTCCCATTCCCATCCCAATGCGGCCATGTGTGTTGTCTTTCCAGACAGGTTAGATCAGGGTTTCCCTCTGCCGCTGCCGGACAGAATACAGCTCTCCAATATCCTCGTGAGGTTTCACCAGGTGAGTGAGGGGGAGCACCCAGCCCTGCCTGGAGCCCGTCCTGCCGCCCCTGAGCTCCCCGCCTGCAGGAACAGCGTGCAAAGCCAGTTCCCCAAACCCGTGCTGGGAGGCGGTGGGCAGGAGGATGCATTCAGCTGGGATCCCAGCAGCACAGCTGGAATCCAGAGCCCCGCTTTTCCCATCTGCATGGTGGATGTCTGGGCTCTGCACCCCTGGGGCAGCACCGCATCCTTCTCCAGTTCTTAAACCCGGGGCCTGAATTTCCCACGGCGCTTTTTATAGCACACACAGCTCTGCAGCAGCATTAGCCCTGAGCCCCCGCATTCCCGGCCGGCGGCGCCTG
>NW_009597976.1:0-13842 GCF_000690535.1 Cariama cristata | reverse complement strand
ACCCCTGCCAGTTGGCAGCCTCTGCCGCAGAACAACCCATGTGTAGAATGTGATGAAGTTTGCAATTGTGAGACATGCATGAGTTTAACACCCGATTTCTAGGTCTCTGATTCCTGTGTCTCCTAAATGTTATTATTTTTTCCATTTACTCTTATTGCAGTTTTACATGTACAAAGTTGTTTTAGGTTGTGAAATTTGAGATCACTTTTATTTGAAATCACTGAAAGCTATTTTTGCAAGGGGAAAAGTCATTGTTTTGGTGACATAGTACATTTTTTCATCAAAAAGCCTGCCAGATAAATGTCTGCAAATGGAAAAAACCAAAGGAAGTGGCATTAGTAGAATGCTCTGCTGCTATTTTATCGTCTTTAAAGCCAATCTTGTTTCCATTGAAGCAAACCTTTACTGATTCCTGCAAGGACAGAGGTGCTGATTCAGGACAGCCAACAGCATGCACAGGGACCGTCCCAAGGGCATGCTTAAAATCTTTCCTGAATCAAGACTTTAAAGCACAAGCTCCTTGGAGTTTGAACTCCCATATCCTGTAACTTCTAAGTACTGTATACAGAATACTGATCTTTATAAAATCCTCATCCACATTTCTTTTTAAAGAAATTTAAAAAAACATTTCCTACTAGTACTAAAAGTAATTTAATATAATTATCCTAAAATATGAATAAATAAGTAACAGTGTTGTGTACCCAGCAATTCTTTGGGTCCTATTTTTGAAAATGCTTGTCCTGGGCTTCCTGGGCTTTGATATTTTTTGTTTGTTTTGGTGATGAATGAATGCATTCAGAATATCAGGGCAAAAGATGGGAGAAGCATCACGTTATCTTTCTGCATTCATTTAACAGTGTTTTGTGGAGTTTGGAAAATGTTAATAGAAGTTTTGAGTGAAATACATGGTAATGAAGTATAAAACACTTATAGATCTAATACTAAACACGTGCTTTACCTGTGTTAGAGAGGGCTATGGGAGACTGAAGCAGAAATAATTAGAAAAGCTTAGTTATTTCTAATGTTTAAATTTTACAACACATCTTGAATACTGAAATGAAGCATGACTGTTTTCCCTTTCAATTTTTGTATGCATTATGTTCTAATACTTCAGATAGAATGGTAGTTTTCAGTTACATATTCATTTTAAATGTGTAGATAATTTAGATAATCTATAATTGCAGTAAACTTTCATAAATTCACTTCATAATGCATACCTAAAGTATTTTACTTAAAACTTGTCTGAGTTTTGGAGGAATATTAACACATGATGATTCCAAACAGAACTTTGTAATTTTTTTCCTGCAGACCTGAAGAATTAATGTAATCGTTCCTGTTAAGAGATGTTCTGTTAGAGATTCCAGGAGTTTGCCAGCTCAGTGAGGTTCTTGACAGCTTTTCAGATTGTATTTCATTCTGTTCCTGACAAACAAATAGCGGTAGGAATGAACAACTGTAGTCAACTTACAACAAACCAACCAACCAAACCTCAACATTTAAAGTGAGTGACTTGGTCGTTCCCAAGTTGTTGTAGTTTAAGGGGAAGTCTTCTGGACACACATATTGCAAAGAAGAAATAAAAATCCTATCAAGAATGTAATAATTATGGGTGGGGATCATGAGGGCTGGTTGCCTGTCAAGTCATATGTACTTACCCAGTATAATATGACATTCAGGTCTGGATTTCTTGAGATTCCCTTAACAACAACAACAACAATGGAAAATTGTACCAGGGAATCCTCTGTAAGTGGGCCCTGCAAGGTACAGAAAGCTTAACCCTGGAAGTTTTGTGTACAAATACAAGAACGATACAGGACAAAAATCATCTTACCTGGATGGTGGTGGTTAGTTCCTATGTAGTACAGTGAGCAGATGTCCACATCAGGCAAAAAACCCCACTGCATTACAGATTGTGTCATCATTGTGACCTTCTTCTGAGAGGCCAGGAGCAGGAATATTTATCCTCCTGCTTGGCCTGTGGCTTCCTATATAGCATGTGGGTGATGGAAACCTGCATGGCTGATTCCTGGTGGTGTTGTGAAGACTTCTGTCATCTCTGGTCAGCATCAAATATACCTGATAAGTGTAAAAGTGTACCTTTGTCAGCCTTTCCACAGGATGTGTGTGCTCGTGAGAGAGACTCCTTAACTGCGTACAAAACCCTCCTCCCTTGCATGTACTACAACAAGGTGACGTGGCTTCTTGTGTTTCTTTTCAGGGACACATTGATAGTCACATGTACCAACAGTGCCACAAGTATATTTGCAGGCTTTGTCATCTTCTCAGTTATTGGCTTCATGGCAAACGAGCTCAAAGTGAATATTGAAGCTGTGGCAGACCAAGGTAGGGTATGCTGCTCTTTCGTTACTTCAGTACCTGGTGACACCTTCAGGTCTATTATTAATGGTGACGTTGACATTGGAGGTAGGAATAATGGCTTCAAACTGGAGTGGATTAGTAAACCACTTGTAGGCATTTCTGTATGGGAGAAGGCACACTGGGAAGTACACTGGGAAGTCAAGATATTACTTGAAGCCTCCTTATCACCTGTCCGGTAAGAGAAAGAAGCAGGCTGGGACTCATTTCAAATCTTTATGTAAATAGCTGAAGACGGGTAGGGTGATATAAGGTCTCCTTCACGTAGTCTAAACCATCACTGGCCTTCTCCTTTGTCTCTGCTGCTGCCTTGTCAGATCCTCCGAGGTAAAAGTTGTCCCTGATGGTGGGAATCTTGGATGGGAGGATGGTGGGCTTTGTGATGTGGGGGGGTGGGAGAAATAGGGTGTGAGAGGTGGCTTGAACTTCTGAACTGTGGGGAGCAAGGAGCTGTGCCTCCATGGGGGGAAAAAAAAATTTCCAAAGAATGGGTTAGAAGATCTTAGTCAGTGAAGTGAGATAATTACAAATGGGGATCTGAAAGGTCTTAATCGTCTGAGCTGAACGTGAGTGAGGGATAATTGTCACCTTACTCTAGTTCTACGTTTCCTGGGCAATGTGCAGCACTTTGACCCTAAGCCAACCGATCCCCAGGTCTTTAGATCATTTCAGACTGGCACCAGTTGACCCATGGTCGGATGGGCTGCTAACTGGGCTGTGGATTCAGCTGGAGGATACGAGAGGAGAATCTCATAGGATGGTCAGCTGGCAAACTGTTTCTTGATAGCAAGTAGTAGGGGATACTGCACTTGCAAGCTAATGTTTATATCAATTCAGTCTTCAGTGCCTCGTCTCTTCTTTTTGGTATGCCAGTCAGCTAAGCGGGAACAGAAAAGTGTGATTGTTGTCCCCATTTTATCGATGGATTAGACCATTATGTTTGAAAAACTCCATGTTTTTCATGGCCAGGTGTTTTAGGAGTAATGTTTCCATTAATCTTTTTATGTTAGGCTTTACTTCCATCCTGAAACAAACAAATAAACAAAACCAACCCCAAGATCTAAACCACACCACATTCACTGAAATTATTTGTAAGGAGTTAAGAGTCAAAGAAGCCGTGCTCGAGTAAAGCTGCAGTGGGAGCTCCGAGACAAAGCTGTTAGGGATGCTGGAGGAAAGAGTTGGTTCAGCCGGTTCATCTCACTAGAGAAGGCATGATATTTAGTGCAGGGGATGGCAATCCCTTTTCTGTTGAGTGCTTGTTGGTGGCCTTTGAAGGAGCGACTGCTGGAGCTCCCTGTCCCCAGCTGTTTCAGCAGCTGTTCCAGGGGAGGTGAAAAAAGCTGTCACGAGACAACCTTACTGTAGGGCTGTCAGTGCCTTCCTAAGAGCCCGTTTAGGTCATTTAAAAATATTTCACAAGGGTGAGGCTTCACTGCTCTCTGTGATGGGGGGAAACAAAATTTAGTCACGTAGTAGAAGATGACTGTACAGTAGGAAGCGAGTGAGGATTAGGGATAATTGCAGACAGAGTTAGCACATTGTAATAACAGAGTTAAAAAGCAGACTCAGCAAGTGGGGAAAAGAGCCACCCCTTGTCCCTGCCTCCCTTTTTTAATTCTAAAGTTGTATTTTTTATTACATTGAAGGAGAAAACAGCAAAAATTATGATGATCTCCCTTCAGGTTTTTAAAAACTTGAATGAACTTGTTAATGGAAATGGGAAGGGATTTGGTTTTTGTGTTTTTTTTTTTGTTTGGTTGGTTTTTGTTCTTGGTTTTTTTCCCCTTAAAATATGACTCTGAAATACATAATATTGTTTTCGTTTAGAATCTTCCTTTCAGGAAAAGCTCATGTACCTGATGAACAAATAAAACTTTTTTCATGGAGGGAAAGACAGGGACAATCTATTTTCATTCTACTCTCTTGGTTTGATTAAGAACATACTGCAGTTGAAAAATTTTAGTAATTTAAAATGAAAGTTCAAGGTCATTTGGCACTTTTTTTTTTGTTGTTGTTTTTTTTTGTTTTTTGTTTCAACACATATAAAACCTTTGGCGTTTTCCTGGCTTTAATAGCCATTTAGAAAGAGTTCACATCCCTCTCAGTCTCTAAAGATGGCAAGGATGGGAGCCAGCCTCCCTGGGACTGTTCACCTGTGCTTGGATGCTCCCTGGCATGTGCTGTCTTGGAGAGTTATGAGGGGCTGAGATGGTGAGATGTGCACTTTCTTATTCTATAATTAAACTTTTCCTAAAAGTGTGATTAATGGGAACTCATTATTCCAAGACTGAATTAAATGTCTACATGCAGGAAACTAGTGCAAACAGAGCCCTTATCTCTAATAGTTAAGAAGAAATCTTTAATCAAGAGACAAAAGCACATGTTCATGAATACTTAGTGGTTCTACATGCACCTTCCTATTCCAAAAATCCATTTTTCTGCAGCACATTTAAAAGACAGCAACTCTTACTGAGTCATGTACAATGGTTTGGTGTGGGGTTTTTTTGTTGTTTTTTTTTTGTTGTTGTTTTTTGTTTTACAATGTTGTTAACTCTTGTATTTGTCTTTTGCTCAGAAGCAATTCCAGGCACTTCACAAGTTGCCCATGGAGATTATTTCATATGCTGCTAAAACTGCGGTTTTCTCAGTACATGAGAAAGCAACAGTTCTTTCTCGAACAGAAACAGCATGGGGAGCTGTAGGAAATGGGACACAATAATCTAGATTAGAAACGGCCAGGACAGAGTGAGTTTGGGGCCCCTTCTTGTGGCATAGGTCGTGGCATCGGTACAATTTGGCTCTTGTTTGTACCTCACCTGACAGCAAACATCCTTCAGAGCGTTTGAAGTGGGCGCTCCTTTAGCTGAGATAACTAGAGAAGAAGTGCCATCTGCTGTAATGCTGCCACCACCGTCCTGCAGCCTTTTCTCCCAGGCATAGCTAAACATACTTGTAAAAGTATTTTTTTCTTTACAGTCAATAAAAATTATAGCTCAAGATATCAAAGCAACAAAGAAAGGAAAATTCCTGGTTAAGGCTTTAAAAGACCCCATCTCCTTATTTTTTCTGCTATGCATTATTTCAGAATTTCTCCTGGATTTTTTTTCTAGATTCACAGTAGTTATTACCTTGTGTCTGATATCAGCTCTGTGCATCTGTTATGTTCTCTCCTTCTCACCTCTCATTCTCTCCATCTCACTGTGTGCTGATGAGTTAAAGACAAGTATTTTCTGTTCATCCTTGTAGTACTGAGGTGTGGGTGGTTGCTATGTTGATCTAAGGCTGGGATGCTAATTGGCAGCGACAGTGGCAGGAGTTTGATCGCATAGCAGGAAAGAAACATAGCTGCAGTACATGATTTTTGTTTATTTTTCATATTTGGATCAGTATATTAGTATACTGGTTAAATATGTATTCTGCAGCTTGGAAAGTAGGAGTGTGTGAGTGTTTTGAAACTTAGAGTCAAAATAGAAATTAATCATGTGAGGCTAAATTCTGTAACGGTTAAATCTTTCTGTAAACAGGAGAGACTGAATCTGACTTTTATACTTTTATCAGGTGAAGTAATATAGTAGTAGGCTTTGAAACATGGCTCTTCACTTCTCCCTCTTTTCCATTCAGTCAACAAAGTTAATGCGATGCAAGATACCACAGTTTTTATTTTTTTCATTTCTAGGTCCTGGAATTGCTTTTGTGGTTTACCCAGAAGCCTTAACTAGGCTTCCCCTCTCTCCGTTTTGGGCTATAATATTCTTTCTGATGCTTCTGACACTTGGATTGGACACTATGGTAAACTGCTTTTGTTTCCCATTCTTTTCCTCTTGCTTTTCCTATCTATTTGTTTGGAGGACCATGAGATTAATTGCTGTTTTCCATGTGGTCAGTGAACCACTTTCCAAAAAGAGGAATGACGTAAGGCCGCCAATGCTGAAATCATTTGGGTGAAGCTTTGCCACTGGCATCTGAGCGTTTAACACCTTGCATTCAAAACACTCCTTTATATTCCATTATATCCAGTTGGACCACTTTGAGTACGTTGTGTGCACTGAAATGAATCCTTTTATTTTGTCTTTCAGTTTGCCACTATCGAGACTATAGTGACCTCCGTTTCGGATGAGTTCCCCAAATACCTACGTACGCACAAGGCACTGTTCACTCTTGGGTGCTGCGTCTCCTTTTTCATCATGGGGTTTCCTATGATCACTCAGGTAATAATAATAATAAATAATTAAGAAGTCTTTGGGCATCCCTGCCTGGCCTCACTCCCCCTCTGGGGGCCGTCCTCGTCCTATGCAAGCAGCGAGAGAAAATTAACCTGAATTCTGCCGCATCTGCAAAGACACCGGCTCAATCTAAAAGTCATCTTATTTTTTTTTTATGGATACTCTGACTGACATATACTTAAAAGACTTTACTGTTCAAATCTTTCTGAGAATCAGACTTTTAAAATTTTTGCTACCCAAGCATCTCCAAAGTAGTAATATAAAATAGGTATTCATTTCAGGGGAAAAAACCCAACCAACCAAACAAAAAAACCCCCAAAAAACCAAAAAACTTGTATGTCATATAAGCACACACCCCAGTTTTGGGTGCCTTCCCTCCCAGGCTAGATACATACTGATAGTCTTAGCAAACTTGTGGAGTTAATAATGAAATTCTCATCTGCTGTTGATAGTCTTCAGTGTCTTTTGCCCACTAATTCCTCTAGCACTATAAACTCTGAGCAATTTCAAGAAGAGGTGCACTATTTTATTAATCTTTTTCCCCCTTTTTTCTTTCCCCTCAACTCATCACCTACCAGCCCAACTTTGCTGTTCTAAAGCCTAGGACAGATTCAGTCCTTCCTTCACACGAATTATGCTGCTTAACCTCTGCCCTGAAGATGGGGCATTAAATCCTTTCCAAAGAGATGAACTGGACTCACTATTACAGTATTCCTGGTTTCAGTGCTGATTTTACTTTTGAAGTTAGTATTAAGTGGTTAGAGATACTGCTGGTGGAAGGGCTGGTCGCAGTTTGGTCCTTAACCTGTAAGGACTGAAACCAATATCTTCCCAAGCTGTGTTAGTTACTAGACTCAGATTTACCCTCTGCTTTTTTTTTTTTTCTCTGTTGGATTTGATATTCATTCAGCCAGAAGGAAGAAACTACAGTGCAGCATGAGCCTGTGTCTGGTCAACATTTGGATGCTTCCTTGGGATGGAGAGTCCTGCATCCCACTCCAGTCCCTTTTGCCCACCTTATCACCAGTTAGAGTTGTGACGCCTATGTAGAGCGACGTGAGCTACATGCCACAAATAATGGCTCTTTTATCCTTTTTTTCTTTAGGGTGGAATGTATATGTTACAGCTTGTGGACACTTATGCAGCTTCTTATTCTCTCGTCATCATTGCCATCTTTGAGCTTGTTGGAGTTTCCTATATATATGGTAAGAAAAAAATACTGTTCTTGGACAGTTGATGTCAAAGTAACATTTTAGCATATGGTAAAGTAGCTGGTAATGTGAAATTCTTCAAGAACAGAGTTGTTCGTTGTTGTTGTTGTTTGTGTGGGTTTTTTTTTGTTTGTTTGTTATAATAAAAAGCCTCAGAATTCCCTTATTTTGAAGGGAAGCCTAATGGAACTTCATTACTATTGGATACCTTTGAGTACATGTATTCAAAAGGCTTTCATATAGTCTCATGTCCTTTTCCCACCAATAGCTTAAAGCCAATGCTTAGAGTTGAGTATAAGAGTAGACCAAGCATTTAGAGACACTTCTGCAAGGGCTCTTTGGCTCTCCAACAGTTTTAGGGTCAGAGCGTTCCTGAGCTAGAAGTAGTATCTTTGCATTTAACAACTTTTGAAGGATTTATTTTCCATGTACATGTCCAGTCTTCCCTTTAGCCTACCTGTCTGTTACATAGAATCAAGACTATGCAGCTACTCAGACTCATTCGTTATGCACAGTGACAACACCAGTTATATCAATCCACGTTGATGTACATTAAATTATGAGGAAGAGGCTCAGCTAGGACAAAGCAGTGCAATTCCCTTGGTGCTACTGTAGCTACATCAATTGATACCGGCTGGTGATTTGCTCCCAAGCTTGACCAGTGCTTTCAGGAGACTGATTCTAGAAAATGTGTGATCTCAGATGGTTGTGGCAGGAAATGCGAAGGTCTCCCTACATAACAGAAGATTAATTTATGTCTGGAGTGTGGTGGTGCCACTTAAGACTTGCCTTCAAAAGGAAAGGAAGATCTGGATCTCGGTGTTAGAGATGACAAAGATAAGGCTGTTTCTGCTGTTGATGTGGACAGGAATGAATTGCATATTTTTTTATCACCTAGACATAAACAATCCAGAGATGTTTTGTTGAAGATGCATATATAGTAGCGTGATCTTAGGCTTTAGTCCTGTGCACTGGATACTTAGATCTACCTATGTTGTAGGGTCCACTCTGTAATATAAATGCATTAAAAAAATTGTACTTAATTCAAAACATGCAGAATTTGTTGCCCTTGCTTGAGAAATGAATGTTATAGAGAGGACTGGGAATCGGCCTTTCCTTGTTTTCTCTAATTTCATGGAAATGCAGAAGTGTATCTTATCTCCACTGAGCAGGCCTGAGTGATTGTAAGCTAAATCAGATATGACCTAGTGAGGAAATGTTACAGAATGCAATGGAAAAAGTCAAAACACTGAGAGAAAAGTTGATTTAGTCCGATCATGTTTTGGTTGATCAAAATGGTTGTCATTTTTTATGGACCTGAAATGTAAGTGTTTCAATTAGAGTTGGTTCAGAAGCGTAATCTCTCTGAGGAAAATGATATTGGTAACTGCTACCAGCTTTACACGCAACCAGTCTTCTCAAAGGACCTGAATGTAAAGCTTTGAGATATCTCCTGAAGTGAAGGCGAGAGATGGATTTTGAGGATTATTTAGCAGAACTCCTGGTTTGAAGAATCAACATTGGCAAGTTTTGCCATTGCTCTCTGCTTCAGTTTCCATGAAGACATGCAAGGTTTGTCCGTTCTCTCCCCCAGTTACCACCAGGTTTAGCACTCACCTGTTCCTCTGGAAACACCACTGGGTACGTGTGCCCTGAGACATTAGCGTTATTGTAGTGACCAATTTCCCAGCTTTCCTAAAATCAACACAGTTCCATAAAAGACAGTGAGTGGGAATGCTCAAGAAGGGTATAAGGGTTTCTTGTGTTCCCCCCCTGCTTCCTCCTCCTCATCTGTTTGCTGAGAGCATGCCTGAACAACGCTGTGGAAAGCAGTAGATGTGGGCCAGCAGTATCTACAGCATCACCGGGTCTGTGCCAAAAAGGTTGCCCCCTTGAAAGCCATTACCATCAGTGTGCAAGACAAAAATTCCTTCCTTAGAATATTTTTCAGTAACCCCAAAACGACTTAAATCTGTAGAATTTCTTTGTTCTCTATGATTTTTAAATAAGGATGAAGGTAAATAGGGAGCAAATCCTGGCTCTGTTCCTCCTCTGAACACTGTGTGGCAGAAGCACCACAAACCTGCCTTTGCAGAACAACATTTTATTAGGCTTGTAAGCAAAATTGCTCTGGCTAGTGCCTGCTTAGCCCCAACAAATTCAGTATCCCTTAAAATACTAACTTTTATGAAAAACATAAAATAATACAGAAATAGTCATAGCACTGCAAGGGAAGGACTTGAATAGAGGAGAACTTTTTTTTTTTTTAGTTATGTGTTACTTTAATGTAATCAGACTTGGACAAGATCTGACAAATTATGAAACATTCTTTCCATGTTTTCCGTACCAACTGATTGTTGATCAACAGGTGTAAGCAAAACCTTTGATATAAACTATTTCAAAGATTATTCCCTGGAATTAACTTTTTGCTAGACTAAAGAGCTTCCAGTCTTTTACAGGAAAAAGGGAAGATTTACTTTACAATCATTATCGGCTTGACTAATGTCTCATAGCTACTTCTACTGCATTAAAACTACTTTTGTAAGGACTGCTCATAGGAATACAGCTCGTATATTTGTGATTTGCGTGTTGTAAATACAAGTGAAGCTGCTGCTCTTGTTATATTCCTTCAAGCAGAGATTAAAATTGGCATAATCCATCTTCAAGCTCTGACAACTGCTGTTTTACACTCCACTGACACCTTTCTCTGTACACTTGTACTCTTCATAGCAAGCAGGTTGGCACAATAGTGGCAGGGGCTTTTATGGTGAATTAAATCTGTCTTTAGTTCTTGTTACACGTTCTGCTTGCTGGGCTTGTGCCTCTTTTTAATTTAAAAATCTCAACACTTGGTTATTTCCTTGCAGTCACTTATTTTTCAGTAGAGACAGTGCTACATAATCCACTCAGATGTTGTTTTTTATTTCACATGCCGGTAAGGATGTTTATTCTCCAGTTGTTTAGATTATGATGCACGATTGGTAAAGAATAGCCTAGAGCTGCGGGTATTAATTTAATCATCAGCATAATTCCTACTGTTGCGTTTTAAACGTGAAGCTAAATACAAAGATCCTTGTGCTTGAGCAAAATGCTGTTGCAAACTGAAAATGTATGACCTGAACTTTGTTCGTGCTCCTTCTAGATCTGTTTTTTTGACAGTCTGTTGTTGGCAAGGTTCGTTGTCGGAGTGAGCGGTAACTGCTGCAGTGTGTTTGTAGAAAGCATTAGTAATTTTGAACCTTTTACCTGTAGCAGAATAGTGAAGTAGTTGTCTGGCTAGGTTTGCATTCTCCTTTTTATTGGATTTTATATCTGCAGCCCTTATGAATACATCCGCCTACTTTAGAGAGTGGAAATTGAGATACGGAATATCATGTATTGTTTATTTCCCAGAGTTATTCAGCAGGCCTGACTGATCTGAGAGAGAGACCAGATATATGAAGATGTAATTGGCATTCTGTTAACTAAAGCATCCTTTGAATTTTTCTGTGGAACTTGACAAACCTATTTTCAGTCTGTGATTGGGAAAGAGATGAGTACTGTGTCATCCCTCTACCTGTTTACATCCATTTGACTCATGAACTGCTAATATTTAAAAGTGCTTTAAACCATGAATATCTACTGACAATTCCAAGAAGGAACTAGATTTTTAAATTGGAGTTTCAAATAAATCTGTGCAGATTTGCATGAAGCTTACACGAATTTTGGAGGTAGAAGCCCCTGGTAACTATCCGTTTAGGTACACCTCCTTTGCAGTAGCAAGTGTGGCTGAAGTAGAGACACTTGGACGAGCTTTAAGCTTTGTGGAAAGACCCTTCAGCCCATACCTTGTGCTGCTGCAAATTAGTTTTAAACTAATTTTATTCCCACCATGGTGTGCTGCAGGGATGAGTGCTGTGTGACCATCTCCCAAGTAGCTCGCTGCAGATGGTGCGCTGAATTGTAACAAGCAGGTAAATAAAATACAGGGGCAAATCACTCAGTTGCAGCAAAGATCTCCTTTCGAGTCTGTAACGCAGTGACCCTGGGGCTTACGGTCAGTCTGGGCATACACAGCTCCCTTACAAAACGGAGAGGCACACGATGAGTCAGATGGGTGCTGAAGTATGGTGATTCCATGGTCGTAAAAATTACATGTATTTTACAGAGAAAAGGAGAGGCTTTCTGAAGAAACGCATTTGCTTTAGTCAGTGGAAAAGAGAAAAAGAGGGAGAGAAATTACAGTTACAGAAAAAAGTGTGACATCTGGGTCACCTTGAGTTAGTTGCCTAAGCTTACATCTGCTGCAGGTTGTACTTTTCCCCTCCCCTAAATACAGTTCTTGCAGCACCATCCTCTTGCTTAATTTCTGGATTTTTCTTCTCTATTTCTTATCACAACACAGGTTTTTAGTTTTTTTCTGACGTGCTATCTGCCTGAACCGGCTTACTCGGTGCTCACCCTCTGAGCTGGGCCTCTCGGGCTGCCCTAGCACCACTTAGCCCTGCTGCTTTCTTAGAGCTGCAGCAGAAGACACTGAATAATGAACCATCGCTATTTTTTACCTTCTTAATTCTCGGAACAGTCAGGTGGATAGATTTAATTTTCCTTGATATCAACAGAAAAGCTTCAAAATGAGGTGGATCACGCCTGGGGTTTATCCCTTTGCCAGTTTCGTGGCCTGGCCAGGGAGAGAGCTGCGGAGACAGCTGAAACGCCTTTTTCCAGTCTTGCGTGTTTTATTGCCTCAAGTAACTTTATAGATGCAATCAGTACAATAATTGGAAGAATTAACATGTCAGTCGATCTGTTTGTGCAAACAACATTTGAATATAATTTAAAATATTTACAGGTGCTCTAATAATTCTAAGTATTGCTTATGTATCAAATGAAAAATAACAGGACATTATCAGTTTCAGTGCTGAGCGATATGGTTGTACCCCGGTCACGTAGCAGGTATGGAGAACCTCAGATGTTGTCTATGCTGGAACAGGTGTACAGGTATTAATAAGGCTCATCTTCACAGCAAAATGTAACAATTATACACATAACTGCAGCTAACCGCTACATGCCATTAATGCTTTAACCTGAAACATACTGAACACTTAATCGCTACGTAAAAGCTCAATTTTGCTTTAATCCTTAGGAAGTAAATATTTTATTAGAACGGTTCCCACCATCATAGTCTCGTTTTTTTACTGTGTGGTTAGACCCTCCATTGAAGTTTTCAACCACCAAATCAGAGTTTGGTTTTGCAATTAGACACAGGGGAGACAGCAAGAGCTATGTTGTAGACTGCAACCGTTTTTTTTTTTTTTCCCCACTGAATTGCATTTATATTTGCTCTTTACAGGATTGCAGAGATTTTGTGAAGATATAGAAATGATGATCGGATTCCAGCCGAGTAAATTCTGGAGAGTCTGTTGGGCATTTGTGACCCCAACTATTTTAACAGTAAGCAAAATTTTTTTAAAAATGTCTTCTCTGAAGTGTTTTGTTGTTGTTTCTTCATCATTCATGATGCTTCTGAACAGTAGTAATTAGATCTTGGAGGCAGGTACCTAGACAGATGCACACACGTGTGTGCACATGAGTTCCTACACGTGTGTGTAGTAGACAAAACCGAGGAGAAGTAGCGGTATTTTTGGTAGAGCGGGATGGTGAGTCTCCACACGCTGCTGTGGCAGCTTTTCGCTGTCTGTGCAAACCGCCGGTGCGGCGTGGCACTGCAGAGCAGCGCTTTTGGTTGTCGTGTACATCTGTGTGTGTGTAACGTGTGTGTATGTGTACACACGCACAGAGAGGGAGAGGAAATGACACGCTCCTCCTGCCCCTGCTCAGGTTGAGCTGGGGAAAAACCATTTTATTGAGTCATGAACTAATCCAAGAGACGTGCTTTGGGAAGGCTTAGGTGGAAATTTGAGTGATAAAGTTTTAGCTGCAAAGATGGCGATATTTTTGCAAAGGTCAAAATAGTTAGGTTCTTGAGAACAAATCTAAATCCCTTCAGTTTCTCTTTAAAAACAAACAAACAAAACCCCAAAAAACCC
>NW_009597975.1:4142-30468 GCF_000690535.1 Cariama cristata | reverse complement strand
TCCAGGTGCAGGACCTTGCACTTGGTCTTCTTGAACTTCATGACGTTGACAGAGGCCCACCTCTCAAGCCTGTCAAGTTCCCTCTGGATGGCATCCCTTCCCTCCAGGGTGTCGAGCGCACCACATAGCTTGGTGTCATTAGCAAACTTGCTGAGGGTGCCCTCTATCCCACCATCCATGTCGCTGACAAAGATGTTAAACAGCACCAGTCTAATACCAACCCCTGAGGAACATCACTCATCACCAGTCTCCACTTGGATATTGAGCCATTGACCACAACTCTTTGAATGCGACCATCCAGCCAGTTCCTTATCCACCGAGTCGTCCATCCGTCAAATCCATGTCTCTCAAACTGAGGGATAAGGATGTCATGTGGGTCAGTGTCAAATGCTTTGCCCAAGTCCAGGCAGATGACATCAGTAGCTCTTCCCTTATCCACCAACGCTGTAACCCCACCATAGAAGGTCACCAAATTTGTCAGGCACAATTTGCCCTTAGTGAAGCCATGTCGGCTGTCACCTATCACCTCCTGATTTTCCATATGCCTTAGCGTAGTTTCCAGGAGGAGCTGCTCCATGATCTTGCTGGGCACAGAGGGGAGAGCCACTGGTCTGTAGCTCGCCAGGTCTTCCTTTTTTCCCTTTTTAAAAATGGGGGTTATGTTTCTCCTTTTGCCCAGACTGCCATGACTTCTCAAATATGATGGATAGTGGCTTAGCCACTTCATCTGCCAGTTCCCTTAGGACCCATGGATGCATCTAATCAGGTTCCGTGGACTTGTGCACCTTCAGGTTCCTTAGATGGTCTCGAACATGATCTTCTACAGTGCATAGTTGTTCATCCTCCCAGTCCCTGCCTCTACCTTCTGCGCCTTGGGCAGTGTGGCTGGAGCACTTGCCCATGAAGATCAATGTAAAAAACTTGAGTACATCAGCCTTCTCCATACCCTGTGTAACCAGGTCTCCCATACTATGTGAATATGCAATAATGTAACCAATTAATTGACTAATTATTTCCTCAATTGTTTATTCAGAAATCACACTCGTCCTCTCCACAACAGCTGAGAATTGGTATTCACTCTCAAATGGCTGCCATTATTTCCCCTCACCTCCACCCCTGCCTCAATCACCACAGTATTCCACGATCATCTTGTGACCTTAATACTTTGTTCCCAGTCACTCAGAGCAATCAGGCAGGCGAGTTCAACATACAGAACTACTGCCCCACTAGATTTTAATCATGGCAAATAACCCATTTCATGTATAAACCTACTTGTCTCTCTCCGAATGACTGATGGAAGATGATCGATATATCAGACTGAAAAAAGACTTCTAGAATCATCCCATTCGAAACAGCCATGTGAAATTAGCATTTCTTATTCTTAGCTACTTCAAGATCTAATGACTTGAGGAGCCTACAACCCATCACAGCACCATCCCTTCTATCAAGATGTCATGTAGATTCAACTATAACGCTTTTCAAAAATCACATGTTCTTGATACTTACTGCTTCCACAATTTTAATCACGAGTGCCATGAACTTTGTGTTGGACCTTCTCGTTTACACTATTCTTGGTGTTTCATTTGATCTGTTGTCATGATGGAGATACTACACATGGAATCATATTTTGTGTTCTATGCCTCAGATAGCCAGCATCTTTCCCCTGGAGGTGTAAGACCTATTTCATATGGTTTTTTCTACTCCAAGCTTTCATCTTTAATAAAAATACAATACAGAGAGCTACTTCTTCAAAACTATGAAAGTTCATTTTTGTTATTAAGGCAGGTTCACAGTTAAATTATGATTTGGGAACCAGGACAAGGTTCCCCCATTCAAAACATAAAACCATATTTTGTGTTGTTGCTAGTGTAAATTACTGTTATATGATAATGGTTTTAGTTCATTTTTTCAAGAAAAACTGCTAATGTACTTCAAAAGCAGTCAGGTTTTATACTGGGTTAATTTCCATCACAAGTTCATTCCACATTTGAAGGACTACCATTGAAAGTACCATCTCATGCCCTCAAACAGGTTATCCTAGACACTAAAATGAACCACCATGTCTTTAAAACCCAGAAATTTTGGCATGCAATAAATACTGACAAAACAAAGATCACCTTGCTGCTTGTTCAAGGAAGTGTTTGGTTGCGGTTTTTTGTTTGTTTGAGTTTTTTTATAAAGCTTCAGAACAGATGGCAGGTGATTACCTCACAAGTGACAACTGTCATCTCTTTACCAATTAACCATATTAAGCTTCTTTTTTCCCCCCTCCTCCTATATTTAAATCACTCCTATCAGGCACTTTCTGTTACAGTTCATTCATGGTTACCTATTAAAGTATGCGGTTGTGCACTTAACAGCTTTTGGACAAAACCCAAAAAACAGTGACATTTCTCCAAAAACATTTTTTTCCTGGAAATTTGGTTGAAGTAGATTGAGGAATTTTCACATTTGTTTACATTTTGGACCTTTCAGAACTACTACATACAACTAGGAATCCCAGGTACACTCACTGAGCATACGCAGATCCATACACTGTTCATACATCCATCGCATATATGTTCAGTATGGAATTTCTATTCAATAACTGTACTGTGATGCTGCATCTAGAAAGTACACTTTTACAAAGTTATAAAAATGTGAAATGAAAATGGTCTCTTCTCAGTTTACAAGCAAATGAAAAGTCCATGTAAAATTAAGAAGTGCATTGCAGATAATCTGTTCAGGGAATGCAGTCATTAGGATTTTCATCAGTAGACCACATCTGCTAATTAGGCTTAAATCAACTGTTGGAGTACTAATGTTCCAATGGATACAAAATGCAGTGTTCTATACAGACATACACTTGCCAGGACTACATATTATCAAATATTATATCTGTGAGAGTTGGTCTGAAGTTGGCCTGGAAGAACAGTAATGTCTCAACATCATCAGTAGAAACTTGGAGATGATACAAGGACGCCAACACCCGAAAAGGGAGGACTCCATGGTACGGGAAAACACTGTACTGTTCTCCACTACCTAGGACTGAAAGTAACGGCCGAGATAAAACCACATAGCTGCTGTCAAATAAGATGGATCTCACCTGCTGTTTCAGCAACAGGCAAGAAAACTTGAACCTTAGGTGAACTTTCCTCATTATAATATGAAAAACACACCTCCTAGCCAAAGGCTACCTGCCTTCAAGGCAAACCACGCCTAAGACACTCCTCCTTGAGGATGCGCAAAAGTCTTGCTCGGGGAGGCAGAGGGAAGGCGGAGGTTGGCAGTGATCCATGGGACAGAGGAGGGGGCAAGGTGTGCTGCTCAGCATAAAAGATGCTCCTTAACAACCAAAGTCTGGAAGCTTTCCCCATCGGAGTTCACGACGATCGGAAGGACCAACAGGACGCCATGGACCCGTGGTGGTAGCTATAATTCTCTCCCTCCTTCTTTTGACTTTACCTTTTCTTTCCCTCTTCACTCTTTTTACCTATCGCATGCCGCTTTACAGGCAACATAATAAAGTTGTACTGACTGATTGAAATAAAACCCCTTTGGTGTTTTCGCCTTTGTTTTTTGCACTTCAAGACCGGAGTGTAACGAACCATCATGAGTCCATTACTGAGGGGATCATGACAATATCCTGTCTCCGTATATTCTTATTATCTGATTATTTTTCCCCCCTTGCCACAGTAATCAGGACCATCTTATAAAAGTCTTAAAAAATATGCATGAGTGCCATGCATACAGAAATAGCCAATTCAGAATCAAGAAAAATAAGCATAAGTTTAAAATTATGGTCTTTAAAGAGTTACATTTCATACATAGTCCAAGAATCTGTATTATCCAATCAGTCAAAATACATTTTTTTAAAATCTCTTACTTGATACAGAAAATCTTGAACTTAGAGAACTAAAACTGCAGATAATACAAAACTCAGCGGAGTAGTTGATACACCAGATGATTGTGATGCCCATCAGAACTTCAACAGACTGGAGAAATGAGCCGACAGAAATCTCAAGTTCAACAACGGGAAATGCACACTTCTAAATCTGGGGAGGAAAAGCCCCATGCACCAGCACATCCTAGGGGACCACCAGCTGGAAAGAAAAGGATCTGGGGGTCCTGGTGAACAACAAATTGAACACTGAGTCAGCAATGAACCTTTGCAGCAAAGCACCACCCTGTCCTGCAGTAGGAACAGCATCACAAGCAGGCACCACAAGGGCATTATTATCTTCTTCAAAAAAAGTCAATATATCAGAATATATCATGCTTTTCAAATGCATAAATTTTTTATTCAGTTATTTTCATTAAAACTTTTTGTGGTAAGTAATGACTTTCATTTAACTTGTGAGAAGAATTGATTTTAGTCATATAGTTGCAATGTTGAAAAATAAGACCTATCATAACTTTAATATTTTAAAACAAAATCTTCCTCTTTGCATAAAGTACCCATTATTGAAAATGAGTATAAGTAGCTTTCCTTAAGAACCAAGATTATCCTACTTATTATATAATCATGGTAAAAAACGTGGTAGGAAGGGATCTCCAGAGGTCATCCCGTTCAACCTCCTCCTCAAATCATGGCTAACTTCAAGATTTACACTGAGTTGCTGAGGGCCTTGTCCAGCAGAGTTTTGAAAGTCTCCAGGGATGGAGATTTTGCAAACTCTGGGCATCCTCTTCATTATCAATTTATGTTTTTTCCTTCAATATCCCATGAAAATTTCCCTCTTGCTGCACCTTGTGGCCCTTACCGCTTGTCCTTTCACTATGCAAACTACTAGACTACAGATTACATGTCCTTACCTCAAATTTCTTGGGAAAAGGTTAAGGGAAAAAAAAAGGAATAAACGGCTCTGATATTTCAGCAATTCAGAAACTGCATGACTTGCAGAAGGACAGTTATCCACAGGAGGAAAGAATCCCTGCTCAGAACATGTACAGTATAAAATTTCTAACATCTGAAAAACTTGCTAAGTCTGACATACCATATCAGCTATCTGTATGTCAGTATATTGCATAGAAAGAACCAAACATACCTTTACCATAACAGTAAAATACAGTCCAGTTTTGCAATTTTCAATCTGTTTCAAGACAAAAGAGTAGTACTCATTTCAAAGGCCAAATGACCACAAATTTACTCCCAGCTCAATCTTACTTATTTACTGTCAGTCCCAGAAAGCAGAAAAACTGTGTTCACAGTCTAAGAATATCATCAATAAAAGGTCCAAATATCAGCCCAACCATCCTGAAAGAAATACGCTTTTCATCAAGAGGATGGGCTCTTTCACATCTTAAGTAGAGGCATCAATATTTTGGTAGTCTTGGTGCAGTGTATAGTGGAAAAAGGAGAACATTTTACTCTTAAGAATGTGGACCCTCTGTGAAGAACATATTTTCTATGAAGAATATATTCCCATGCAACAACGATTAAGATATGAAAGCAATTATTCTAAAGATGTGAACAAACCCCCTCAACATAGGTGGTAAAGTCATCATTGCAATCAAATTTGTGCATAGTAAAACGTAAGTTTGAGTCCAGACTCACTTGGCAGTTTCACTTCATTCAGTTCTCAAGACTAAGAGAGGGGAAAAAAAAAATTAAATCCACTGGGAGATTATGAGTTGTGAGGGGGTAACACTTCCTCTCCCTAGGCACTCATTTGCAGATGCTGTTTGAGAAAAAAATACTGGCAATAGGTGAACTCAGCCTGAATGAGTTAAGCCATTCTTATACATCTAATATTGAGATCCTAGCTGATTTAATGCCATAAAATATTCAAAGCACAAGGTAGATTTTCACCACTGCTCAGGAAGGAAGGAAAAAAAAAGATTTCTTCTGATTATCACAATATGGCGCACAGTTTGCTGTTCTGGAAAGATATCATCTGAACCATTCTGTTCACTCAACAGAACACAGCAACAGGATAAAAATCACTTCCATGGGGGCTCCTGTCAATAGATGGATAACACGAGAGGTAATGATTAGAGCTTAATGAATGAGAATCATCCCTTTTATAGATTAGTGCAGAGAGTGATCATGATGAGATCAGAATCCATTACTAGCCTTGTGCATATCAGGGAATTGCAATAATGACTGGAAAAAGAAAAATAAAAGCATCTAACAGAGATCATGTTCGTTTCGAAAGCATTTCACACCATGTCATCCCAGTGATTTTTCTTCTCCAAGTGTAGCAAAGAAAAAAGAGTTCATAAAGCTAATTCATGTAGCCTATTTTGAATTTTCAGGGAAGAAATACAAACTCAAGACCTATGAGTCACAATGAAGACCTTCAAGCCAAAAACAAGGAACCCAATAAATCTCAAAGACAAAAGAAAGTCAGAGAAAAACAGAATTGTGATGCATCTCTGAGAACATCTTCACTTTATGTCATTGTTAGAAAAGTCAGGTCCAACAGAATTAATAAAATATTTTAACTTTCAGATTTCAGATTTTGAGTATCTGTAAAACTAAAAGTCCTTTAGTATCTTACAGTTAGCAATAGTAATAGTGGTACTTGAAGGATTTATGCCTGTTCTTACTTTGCAATGTTTGGAAACACCACAAGAGCATATGACGCTTAAGTATATGCTAACAGCTGGATTAGTGTTACTAGGAATTTTCACAGAGAAAACCTGAATCATACCAGATAGCAACTGGAAAGCAGATTTTGAGTATTTCTTTCTGCAATGTAAGCCGCAAGCTAGCTTTCTAAGACAATGATTTGATCAACCTAGAAGTAAATGGATGTTTTGATTTTAGGGAAAGTTGACTCCTTAAAAGCCCAGAAATAAATAATAAAAAAAGAATCCTTAAATTTCTGTCTTCATTTGCGAGAGGTATGGACTTTGAAGGAAAGCTGATGTGAGGCAGAAACAAATAACTGAATTAAGAACCAATGCAACATTCAGTATCAACTCAGCAATGGGGAGGAATTCAAATAGTGGTAGACATCTGCTGATGGAAACCAGGAGGAAGAATGACATAACGCGAGCTAGTCTTTCTTGAATGCTGTAAACTGAGCCCATTTGAGTCCTGACTGACAGGGTATATTTTCACATATACCAGCACTAATGTGCACATCGTCTCTAATTTTAGAATAGATCATACAAATCAGAAGGTGAGAGAAAAGAATAGATGAGTACCAAATAATGAAATCAAATCTTGGATTCCTTTCCATGTTTGTCTCCAGATACCATAATGATTACAGACATACCCTCCTCTGCCATGCCAAACAAATCAAGAGGTGCGATAGTGAGATTTTGGGGGAAAGAAAAAAAGAAAAAATTCCAAATGACACCGATCTCTTCAGATACATCAAAATTTGATACATCCTACCTTATTATTTCATTCAGTTCTCTCCTTAAAAAAGAGCAAAATGTGACAATCTATCTTAGAACAACAGATATAAAATAAATTGTGGGAATGACTTTTAAAATCCACCTGTACATACCAAGAAAAACAGAATATTGAAAAGAAGGGAAAAAAAAGTGCAGGATTCTTGACAAAAATGTTGAAAATACTCCAGAAAAACACGGGAAAGATGAAACCAAAGGCTATAAGGACAAATATCTAGATAATCACAAAAATGTGACACTAAGCAAGAAGTATAATGATGAAAAACATATGAAGGAAAAATACGAAGAAAAGAGTAGAACCATTGGGAGTTACAACATAGAGAAACAGAATGGAAGAAAAATAACACAATAACACTAAAGGGAAGAGAAATTCAACATAATACAGGAAGTGAACGGAGGCAGTTTGAAATTTGACTTTGAACAGACCTAGGGAACAATTTTTGGCAGAAAATACATTGGTAACTTTCCCTAGGGCAGTCACAAATGTTCCAGGATGGAGTTTGCTCTCTGAGTTGAGCAGGCATCAAGTGTCCATCATAATATGTGAATATTCCATTTCTAGAGAAAACAAAAAAGCTAAGAGAGTAACAAAAACTAGAAGAAAGAGGAATGAAGTGGTAGGAAGCAATCCAGACACACAAAAAAAACACCAGTTGGGATACAGGACTGAAATGTAGTCACAAGAACAAAAAAAAACTTTTTCTGTGATGACTTTAGACTGCAGCTAGTGACTCTACATTTTATAAAAAGTCAGAGGGTTTGGCAGACAAGTTATACCTTGAAAAACAAAAGAAAAACCAGGGAAAAAAGGCAATGGAAAAATGTACTAGAAGAGTTGAAAGTTATTTCTTGAAATGTCAAAAAACTTCAAAATCCCTATCAGAGGAAAAAATGAGGTTATGAGACTGATCTATCTACTATTATGATTTTTCTTTGTTTACAAGTTTTATAGACAAATATAGAAGGACAACATAGATACTAAACTGCTCCCAAAGAAAATTACACAGAAAAGGATAACAAGAACAAAAGCAAGACAGCAAATAAAAACAGTCCAAATAATGAAAAGATAAATACTTTTCTGATTTCAAGTAATTTAAAGCCAATGCAACAAGCAACAGCTATTATACAATAACTGCATTCCCTACCATAAATTTAGGAAAGAATTTATTCTGAGTACATAGGGGAATTTCAAGGAGAAACGATAGGTCAAGATGACTACTAGATGCATGACAAAGAGCATCTGCTGAGATGGTAAATTTATCTGAAAGATCTAAATATTACCTAGAGGATGAAGTAACCTGAATTTGGAAATGTCATTCTGTATCACAGAAACATATCTAAGACATACTCATTACGTACCTCCAGTTCCACTTAAATTACTTTAGTTGTCACAGGAGTAACCTACTGATTGGATTATTCCTTAATTTGTTTATTAAGAATGAGCATCCAAGAACTGAGATTGTGCAAGGACGTGTAGCATGTTATTGGAAATCAGACCAAAAAAAAAAACAAAACAAACCACTGACACTCATTTTATTCAGGCTTCCTTGGGAACCCTCACTAGAAAGCGTTGCTTTTCACTGTTTGTACAGTGCCATTAAAAATAAGGCACACCTTCTCTCCCTATCAAATACGTAGTGTTATGTGAGTAACTGTTACGCTATTTCTCTCTGGAAGATACACAGACATATTATTGAGCAATATTCTCAGTGGCATAAATTTCCTCTTTCCACACAGCAATAAAAAAAATACAGCAGAACTCTTAGCAGACTACTCATCCTTTCTGAAAAAGTAACCCAAGAGAAAATGGTTAAGAAACTAAAATATTTATACAGTTTTAACAGGAGAAATGGATGACTAGAGAGGCTAAACCAAGGAAAGGACAAGGATATACTCTGAATGCAAAAGAAGTCAACCTGAAATATGAGGGAGAGATGGTAAATGGTTTATTTCCATTTCATGTCTACCTTATAAATTTATTTTTTTTCGTGAAAAAAGCTAAGTATAATGTAGCTGACTACACCTAAGATGGCAGGCATTCTGAGACACACCAAGTTGGGGAGGCCACAAAGAATATTTCTTTTAATTTAGATAGTTGTTCTCAGAAGTCCAAAATTGAAGTACAGGATTAATTTTCCTTGAAAAGAGGATTCAATAATAGCACACTAGTTTTGTCATCTATTACTGAAGAAACATTATAATACATTGTTTCAGGTAGGTATATATCTACTGGACATACCTAAAAATATATATTATTGTCATATACTCAAAAATTAATACCACTTCATGCTACACAGTTTCATAAGTTTTTCTAAATGGCAAGTTCAGGTTAAATTATTTCAAGTATTTTTCATGTGATCCAGTATATCTTTCATGGGGAAATATGTGCATTTCAGCAGTGCAAAGACATCAGACCACAGTATAGTTACAGTCATAGGAACTACAAAAAAGGCTAACAGAGGTAACGCCAGTGGAACCATATGGATTTGTTCTAACAGGTCACATTTAGCCTGTAAAATACAGGATGTCTAACTCTGTCCATATCACCAAGAGACCATTCCACCAGCCAGTAACCTTAATGTAAAAGTGACACCACTTTTCCCTGAGAAACTCCTAAGAATTAAAAAGTAGCCTACATAACTGTATGATACCTTAGATCTGTTCATGCTGCACTATTTTGACAACTTTACTGGTTTCTAGATATTTACCACCACCAAAATGAACGGAGTATTGGAGACAATGATCTGGACCAACCCACTTACATTTTCATATATGACTTTAGAAAATAAAATAAGTAGCTCTTTGGCAGATATAATACATAGTGTCCTGTTAATAAAAAACATCTAAAGCTATATATATTTGTCATTAGTTTTACAATACACAATACTTTCCGGTAAAAATGGTTTGATTACAACTTTACAAAGAATTGGACTCCAAAAGTTTCCTACAAGAGTTCAGAAGTGATCTGCCAATGTAATTTGTGGCCCCACAAATTTTAAAGAATTAGAAGCCATCACCTAAATTATCAAATTGTACAATTTTTACAAATTGTGTATTTTAAGATTTGCATTGTAATTTTACAGTCGTCATACTGCTGCAGCAACAATTTGCACATCTTCCCATCAGTTTGTAAGTGGGCAAGGCTGAAGACTTCAATCCATTTTTCGGGGTTAAATATACATAATCCATTCCATCAAACAGCTGAACTTGAAAGAAATAATTCTCTGATCTTGGTGCACATGCTACTTAAAGGGTCTTTTAAAATTATGGCAATACTTTCATGGACAAAGAAATTCAGAGGAGGAATAATTTCCACTGCAGCCAAGTGTAAACTGGCTGCCTGCCCCTTAGCTGCAAGACACACAGACACAGTTGCTCAGCATGTGGAGTTACCAGGCAAAAAGGCAAATCAACAACCATGAATGCACAGTGGTAAGTTAAATAATAAGCATTTGGAACATATCAAAAAAATCCAACCAGGAAGATATTGGAAATGCAGAGGAAAAGAAACCAAAAGCAGCCCTTGACCTGAGACAACAGTAAAACAGATCATAGCATAAACTGAATATTGAGAGGTTTGGAGAATTTTTCACCTTATTTCAGAATCAGTTTGCTGAAATTCTTAGCAAACCCAATACAGCTTTGAATACTAAAACATTCACAAAGGGAAATTTCAAACAGCCTAGTACATACCTTCTAACAATCTAAACTCAAAGGTGCACTTTTGTTTAAGAGGGGATGCGGTGAGCTCATATCCAAGAATCTTTTTCTATAATATTAACTCATGGCTATCCACCCTCCAACCATAGGTTTTCAAATTGATACATTCCCAAAAATATGCCTCAATGAAGTGCAGAAACTTTCTTTAAGCTGTGTGTTACACAGCTTATAGGTCATAATGTCTTTTGCTACTGCTTATGACTGTTTATATGACCTTATGACTTCTGGAGGCACGCTATATACAGCCGTTACTTGTACTGACACAAGACTTGACATCTATCCCAAACTTGAAAATAATAGAAATAAGGAAAAATATAAGCAATATGAAACTGGAAGAGAGCTCACACACCTTTCTGCTTATTTATAAGAATATGTGCAAACATAACATCCTCTTGTGAACATAAAGACACAAAAAACTACTGTTATTCATTTAAATAAAAATTCAGTACTGGAGTATAGCAATATTTCTAACTGAAGAAGAAATTCATAAAAATCTACACCTGCAGGGGAATTAAAGAGAAAAGTTATTCCTGGCATCACATCAAACTTCTGAAGAATGCTGAATTATAGTTATTATAATATTCATATTCTATAATATGAAGTATAATAACACCAGTATTAACCTTTGAGAAAATAATTACAGTAAAATATACTCACATAATTAGAAAATATGATGCCACTGATCAAGTGCAGATGAGTTTGACTGTTACTATATCTTCACTTTCTAAAACACCACTCACATATCTGGAAATCAGGTACACCCTGCAGCAACTGCAGCTGCTGATGCAGAAGTCTGCCTTATACAAGGACAAGTACAGTATACTTTCCCATCAATACTGGTATGTTAAGAAGGGGAAAATGTATCTTATGTTGACAATGGACATTGATGCATATGGGACAGCTGTCATTTTGGATATCACTCAAATTCACAATTAAAAACTCAACCCTTACTGCTTTTTGCTAATCAGACAGTTCTAATCTGAAAACCTGTTGTACATTCTATATCCGTAAATTGTGTTAAGAGCATCAACCAATGAACTGTCCCAAAAATGACGTGATGAAAAACCAACCCATGTTCTTTCATCTTGCATTGGGTGAATTCCACAACATCAAACCATAATTGTAACTCCATAACTGAGAAGTCTTGAACGTCTTGTCAGTATGAATGCCCTGGATTGAAAAAAACTCCTCAATATGTTAGATGTTTTTGAGCAACAAAAGTTGTAACTAGTCACTGCTACATAGTCCAGCCTCCAGAGGAAATGAAATATTTCTCTTACATTACTGTTTGGGTTTTTTTCTTTGCTATCAACAAGAGAATATTGATAGTAAGGAAGCCTAGATTCTGTTTCTAGCTCTGAGAAATAATAATGGTTAGAAAGGAAGTGGTAAATTGGTTTGGTCACTTTGAAAGGCAGGATGAGATAGTGGGGAAGATTTGGAGAGACAATCAGTTTTCAGTCCTACATCAGTATTTTAATTTGTTTTTAAATTTGGAAAATATACTGCTTCCTACTTTCCAAGCATCATTTTAATTTTCTGGAATCTTTCATCCATATGCTTATCAGGAAGATAACCATATTTGACCCATGGCAGATATGTAGTCAAAATCCACCGGGCTTATCTTCGTACATGAATTCTCGATTATGGCAAAACACCCCTGTAATCTACTTCATATAATTGAACTGGCTAATCAAGAGACAATATACTATGTAGCCCAAAGAGATTCCAATAAGGGGCTTATACTACATGTAAACCATGTTATAAAAGAAAATGAGCACTATGGCTAGAGTTGGGTGGAAATAGAAAAATATGCATCTTTGCATCAATACTCTTTCAAGACTGTATGAAAGATTCTGATATTGTCAAAGTTTACATCCTGCACATTTTTTCCACTTCAAACAAATGAGTAGGAAAAAAAAATAATTAACATTTGTCAAAACAACTCCAACAAAGTCATAACTGAGACATAAGCAAGATCTGACTCAAAAATTTGATTTAATCATTCTGTAACTTCAGTTTTAAATGCATTAAACTTACATTAAATCCACACAAAAGAGGATCTCAGAAGGCAGGTGGGGAAAACTGTATAATTATAACATTGTGTTGGCTTGCTGAACATACACAGTGAAGAGTTTGAAGTGGGATGGAAGAAAACAGCACAGGACCAGATGGCCTCCTCTAGTATTTGCTTACAGTGATTCCATATCCAACCAAGAGCAGCAAGTGTGAATGAGAAAAATTCACTTTTAAAAACTGTTGCTAAAAAAAGGCCTTTCCAAAAATGGCTGTAACCCTTTTACTGAGCGTTTATTTTCTCTTCTTTTTTTTCATGAATGCTACATCAATTTAACCCACGTCCTTGTTTCAGTAATGTGAAGCCTACAATCTTCATAGAGAGGGAAGAAAGAGGACAGAACACTTATCCATCCTCTATCAAAAGAATTGCAGAACATTACTAAAGGAATCTAAACTACCACCAGGTCCTTGGCATTCTGGAAACTGGTTTTAGAGAAGTCCAGAATTTCTTTCAATTTATTAGTTCACAATTTATTAGTTTTCTTCACAACCCAAGTGGTATACAGAAGTGATAACAAAAATCACTCATTCTTTGGACTGCTGTTTTAAGTATTTTGAAACGATAGTTATTACAGTATGTATATAATATTAGACATTCATTCATAAAGCAGTCAACCATCTGGATGCATTCTTGTTCCTACATTTCCTTAAAACGTAATTTTTAAGATGGCACAAAAGGAAAGTCATTGATAAAAGTGTCAAAAATTAGAAAGGGGGGAGGTAGGAAACCAAACACCACCACCCCAGACCTTCAAGTTTTTCTTTTCAAATACGTTACTCTTAAAAAAACCACAGATACTGCTTCAAAAGACATAAGGGGAAGTTGGTTTTGTCTGACCATGTGCACCCTGGTATACTTCATGGACTTTTATTGTATATTCAATTTCCTCTGCTTCATGAACTTTTAGAACATACAGAATAAAACATCATAAATCCTTTTGATTATAGGTTTAAGAGTGCTTTTGCAGATTTACAAAACCTATCGTGAACACTTACAGAACTTTTTATTCAAAATTAAATTAACCACATTTGACACTTAGTGCATGCTACTAAGAAAGGCATTAAAATATCAGAATCATTAACATTAGAGCACTGAACTGGCCAAAAGGTGGGCTTTTCAAGGCACAGAGCACAAATCAAACAAAATTGTTACTTTTTCCAAAAAGAATTAAAAGGAATTTGTGCTGCCATACCTCAAAAAACATAAAAAGCAATTTATCTGTTTAACACATCTTTTTCTTGGCTATTAAAAGGAAAAAGCAGGAACAAAGGGAAGTATCAAACTTTCCATTTTATAAAATGGACAAGTAACAACACAAGATTGGGCAGTTACACATGAAACAAGTTACACACCTAACAATTGAATTCAAATACCTGAAGTTTCCAGACGATGCTTTAACATTAAGGGCAGTCTTAGCAATGACTGTCTCTCAAGTGAAAAAGACAAGATAGCAAATTTCCATATCCTACAAGGATATTAGAAAGTAGGGCCTTATTTCATTATTTCACTTGAAATTAGTGAGTGCTTACTTTGGTTTCAAGGTCAAACTGTTTTCATGATGAAGTAGTTAATTGTGAGCTTTCTTTTTTTTTTCCTGAATATCAGTCAACCTGCCTCTTTGAACAGATGTGTATTTTAAGGGCATTAACAATACCTATCAAAGACAATCACAAAAATCTACAGCCCTTTACATGGGTAACAGTAGCAACACGATCTAGTCAATTTAACTGACAACCTACTATAAGACAAGAAAGAAGAGGTTCCAAAGTAGAACTTTGCGCTGCATCACTTGCAAAAAAAAAAAAAAAAGCCAAATTAATAAAAATCCTACTCCAAGTAAAGGAAAAAAAATCACAATTTTCTTCTTTGTTAGAAATGAGAAATTGTAACACGGGGGTTCAGATGACACAACTACTAATCACAAAAGTCTGGATGCAAGTTCAGACTATTGATTTTTCCTTCTCTCCTTTCATCACATGCATAGCAATCCTCTTCCTTCTTTTGGTAAAACATTTCAGTGAAAATATTCCATAAGCAATTAAAACAAAAGTTAGAAATACTAGGCAATAAAGAAAGTTTTGAAGGAAAACTTAATCGAGTGTAAGCTTCACTTTTAAAAATGAGGCAATTTGTATATTGTATCCTTGTGCTAATGTATGTTTCTGAGTACTATGCCTCCTAATATTTTTTTCAAACTTCTTTCGATCATGACTCATGTTCTTTATCGTGAGAAATATCTTCATCTATCCTCATATTATTTCACTGTCATTTTATAACTAATAGTTGCTCTTACATTCTTCGCCATCTGACACTTATTCTGCATATTTTTATTCTATTATGCCATCCTTTTATTGGTCACTTTATTGTCAGTGTTTCCTAGCAATTTCTATTTCTCAGGAGGAAAAAAACCACACAAAAACATGATAGAACCACTCAATTTATCATTCTTCTTCTCTGTGACTAGTACCTCAACATTTTGAAAAAACAAAACCTTTCACAAAGCTTTTTCCTCTGTCAGCCATCTCTAGATGAAGTTCTTGCACACTTGTGATTACCCCTACATTAAGGGACAGAAGTTCCTCGAGCAGGGGTTCCTTTCATCAGAATACTACCTTCCCTGGTAAGGCATTCATTAGCAGACAAAGACATAGCATGGTGCTAACTTAATGAATGAATTCTGAGGTTCACCAGGAGGTAGACAATATCTAGTGATAGATAAAGCCCTTAATCTTTTTAACATGAAATAATTACTTTGTCGTTTCAGATCTATTTCTGAGTAGTTTAAGGAAAGACTATTCATAGATACCAGCACATAATTCTGATCTAAATAAAATGTGCAATTAATAAGACTAAAGCAGAAGTTCATTGTTGAATGCTAAATCGACTGTATAAGTGGTCAGGAAACTTTAATGCAAAAACTAATGGGTTAAATATGTTAAGAAACTGCTGTTTAAACACCCATACTCAGCACTAATATCTGTGTGAATATTAAAAATTCAGGTACTTAACAGTGGATAACTCAATAACTCATACTGAGGAAACTGGAAGCGGAATTAATGTCTACATCAGAAAAACAAAAATCTGATGTGTTTACTAAAATAACACTGCATTCTCATAAAAACATGAGCATATCATGAAGTCTAAATTTTTTACCTTCTGAAATTAACTTCCAAAATTAACCTGCAATAAAATTTCTAAAGGCCTATGCATTTTTCAGTCTTAGAAAAAATTACTATAGTTCTAATGACAAAAACCAGCTGAAAGTGTCTCTCCAAGCTCATTTTAAAAGCACACTCTTTTAACTCTTTGTAGACTCAAGATCCACTGTAAAGACTTGAGTGAAAATGTGTTTCCTCCAGAACATTTTTACTACCAAAACGGTTCATTAAATTCAGGAAAAGTTCCATTTTCACTTATTGGGAGAAGTACAGACTTCAAATTACTTTGGAAAACAAAGCTGCTGTAATGAACTGGTAATTTTCTCCCTCACAGCCAAGCAAGTATGAGTTCTGCATGAGAGCACAATGCATTCATCGCTCAAAAAAATGATGTTGCTGTAACTGAACAGCTTCAGCTAGATTTCTGAATCACTTAAGACACATGCCAACAGACTAATACACTAACACAACTGTAATTATATCACTTGAACACGGTGGGACAAGAAAAAATGCAATTAAACAAGAAAGTTCTATTTTCTACGAAACTATGTCATCTGAATATGTAATATATACTTGGACTTACGATCTCTCCAACATAGCTCACTTGAGACTTTTGCAAAATGAACATACCTAAGGCATTAGTATATTTGTCCTAAATTTATGAAGAGGCTGAGTACGGAAGTATCATTTGATTCTTACATAGGTGGAACTGTCTCCATCAATACCGCTACTTATAGCGCTACAGGTCACTAAACCTGCAATAACAATATCCCAACTAAAAGCCTAGAGTGGGATGACTTCAGGTCTCATCATTTTCTGGTGTACCCCACTTATTACTAATATGTTTTCTACAGTATGAAATATTTTGCACTAAAATAAACTTATCAGCTTTAGTGCCTCTCCCTCCATCTAGCATTCCATTAAAACCTACTCAAGTATGGTGACATGTGACCACCTATAAACTAAATCAAACACCACTACAATCTTGTGCTATACTCTCTTTTGCTTGGTACCTGTAGATGTAACACAGTACTTAGTTTAACTAAGCTACACAGAAGCATTTAACTGAGGAATTTGGATCTACAGCAAACAGGAACTCAGCCCAGATCTAGCAATTCCAGATTTGAACAAGCTTCTCCCGCCTGCCATCAGGTACTTATAACCCAGATTTTGTGCAACTTCCCCCTCCTCTACATTCTTGTAATATACAAACAGCCTAGAACAGCAAAAGAAAAATGCTGATCTGAGCACCTTTATGTTCCCAGTAAGGTCTCCATTACTTCTAAATATTGAAGGGCTGGCACTTTGAGCACTAGGCGTAGTGCACTTTACACTTACTTCCTTCAGCCACCTCCACTGGCAAAGGCAGTTACAACGGAGTAGGTGATAGTAGCTTAAATGGAGAATGTGAGCGTACAGAGGTTATCCTGAAAAACCCTCACTACTTAAAAGTAACTTTAATTTCTTTCACTGCCCTCCATGTATGCCCCAACTTAGAGGTTTGGCAGGCAGCACTCACATCCAGATGGTGGACAAGTAAACCTACTTGAACAGATTGCATTACAATGTTTTACACTAAACAGTTATTGGATTAAATATATAAATAGCTGTGAGGACCCAGGACTTCCCTTTTAGGAACGATCATCATTCAGCTAGAAAATTGTCTTCCTTCTTGTCACTCCTCTGTGTTCCAGTGAATCCTGCAACCTTCTCTGAAGCTCTGTGCCTGTGCAAGACAACAGTTTGACTAGATCAACATCAGCAAGTAGGGCAATGCAAACACATGGGTCTGCACAAAGTAGCTGGTGCTAAAACCTTAACACCCACACCCTGCAGGATTTTGCTTGAAACTAATTCTAAACTGGTTCCAAGGACTGAACATGGATTAGCAATTGGAGTGCATTACCTGCAGTTTTGGAGTGCACGCTTCAGTTTAATTTCAGTAATAGAACCCAGTTCACACACTCAAAGTGCAAACAATGCATTGCAGGGGGAAAACAACTGACACACTTCAGAGCAGAAGTCTGCTTTTTGAATTAAAACAATAATGCAGACCACCTTAAGAGGATCCAAGCACACAGAGGAGCAGACAGGCAAGTGTTTATGGTACTTTATGTGAAGCAGGATATAATTTCCCAGAAACCAAATGAGTATCAACTGCTCCCACTATTTCAGTTTCCCAGACACGCTCTAACCACGATGCTATTGTACAAAAGGCTGAGATATCACATTTAATCGACAAATTAAATCCAACTGTGAATGTTACAAGTTCATAGCACACAATGACTTAAGAATGCCTAGTTTCTGTGCACAGAATGGGCTAAAACACAAGATGCCAAATCAGATGAGGATTGTCCTTCCACATGTACAAAAGCAGAACTTCAGGTGCCTACTACTTTTAAAGAAATTGAATAATGCTAGGAGCCTCCAGAACCAATACACAGTTACAAAACAGCATTTTAGATGAAAGTTTTACTCTAAAAGCTACATTCTCCATGAGGTCTGGATAAGGTACTTCGATCATTTACAGAATCCAGGTTTAGAGATACAGCAAGACATAAACTCACAGCTGCCAACACCAATGTAAATGCTATTTCATATAGACCAGGGCAAACCAGTGTGTATATATATGTGTGTGTATATATACATATATATAAAAAATAATCTATCTGTATTGCTGATTTATCCAGCTCAGAGGAAACAAATAGAAAAATAAGAAAGCCTACCATGCATTTTAGGTTGAAAATGATTAGCTGTGCCCAAAGCAAAAGAAAGCATAAAGGAAATTAAAAACAATGATAATATCTAGAGCCTGTCCAGCGGATATTAAGAATGTTTTATCTTAGTTTCTAAACAAATTGCCCACTAAAGAAGTTAGTGCACTGCCATCAATAAAGAGAGATTTGAAGAAAACTTATATAGACAAAAGCTTCTACCCACACCTAGCTTAGAAGTGAAAGTGTCTTACAACAGAAGGAAAATATTTACCCAGTAACTTCAGTATTAATGCACCATTCCTGTCAATTTCTGAACAATTTCTGTCTCTCCCACTCAAAGCACTGTCATATCATCAATAACTGAACCCATCTGCTGTCCACAAGTAAGAGGCATAACAGTCCTACATCTTGAATTTGGATTAAGCTTCCTAGGACTCATATCCTTGTTGAAATTCCAATGAAATACTTGCCATTCGCTTCAGTTGGAAGTTTTGGTAGAAATGAGGCATAGAACTGAAAGATGAAAAAGCTTGCAATGAAATGCATTAAAGCTGAGCTATCATAGGGTTACCAAGAGTACAAACCACAACGAAAATACTTAGAAGTGTGATGCAAAAATAATATAGAATCCAGACAACTTAGCACTTCCAGTTTCTATCCTCCAACAGATTTCTAAAAGATGTAAGGAGTCTCACTTTTGCATACATTTGATCACTGAGCTTGGCTTCTCTTAAATCTTAATGTTAAACTTGGTAAATATCTTTACTATTTTTTAAGGCAAGGTCATGTCATGTTTCCTTAAAGAGAAATAATACCATTGGAACGAGTTCCTGAATGAAATTACCGAATACTGCCATCTGGATTTTGTGATAACAATTACTGCTTAACTGTAATAAACGGACTATCTAAATAGCACGACCACAATATTCCTGCTCTGTTAAAACAATATTTGTTTAGATGATCAAAACTTGCCATTTTAGAAATGCAAGTATCTTACTGTGTGCTTTTTAATATATTTACATGCAATTTCTGCGGCATCATATTTCACAGGCATTTTGCCTCAAATTCAGATCAACTGCTTATAGAAAAGAAAAAATTGGTCAGATTCAACACTCCTACCTGATCAGGCCACTCATTGAGCAAGTCACATTTCAGCATGAGATAAGTTAGAAGAATCTAGGACTTGCTGAGAGAACATGCAGGAGGAATTTGCCTATTAACAAAGTTTTTATGTGCTATTAACAGCAATTCCATTTAAGGCATATGGCTGGTAGCTGGTAAGAAGAAATCTTATCAACTTCAGTCATCCATCACCATGAAGCTTGATCTACTTCAAACCGATTTTTGCAATACTCAACTACTAGATTCATAGATAGCCTGAAGGCCTTCTTACAGGGTAACGGCAGCATAAATGGTTGATGAATATCTAAAGCATTTTTTGGAAGTGAGGTCAGAAAGGTACAAGTATAAGAACAAATACAAAGTTTCACTTCTTTATCCTTCTACAGTAAAGCATTGCATTTAGTGTAATATTAACCTATTTATATACCCCATTAATTCTGCTAGTCTAGTTACTGTAGCAAAAAAAAAAATATTCTTCTAGGTCTATTTCAAAAAAGTAAGGCAAGGTAGCATCTCAAAGAGATTGTTGTATAAAATAAAGCTAGAATAAACATAAATCCCTGGCAATTCATGCCCTCTTCATTTCAAGGCAGCTTTTAATAGCTTTTATTTTCCCTTATGTACCTTTTCTATCCTCCAGCCCAACAATAATTAAAAAAACTAACTTTATCAAAGAAGTTAAATTCAGCAAGTTGCCTTTGTTTTCCAAAACAGACTGTTCAGGGAAACATGTGATGAGATTTCCATTTAAGTCACCAGAATGTGTAATGTTACCCTGGACATGATGTTTGCATATTTAGCTAACTTGTTTTTCAATGGCTAGATCCATGGACAGAAGGTAACGAAGTTCATTAACCACTGGCATCCACAACTTGTAGTTATTCTACTTCATATCCAACGACCAAGTTGCATAGCCTACATGTTAAAAAAAAAAAAAACAAACCACCAAACTTGGACACAGCAGTAAAGGAGGAGGAAGAATTCTCAATGCTCTCTAGGCCTCTGAACATGCCCTACACTTAAATATGCCAGATTTTACAGTAAGATCAAGTTATGGTCCCACTAAAGAGACTGATAAAGTAGGTAGCAAGTGTATTCATTCCCCTGGGCAACTGATCTTAAGCACAATCTGAAAACACTTAATTGATAACCGAAAACATGTCAGTAAAAGGTATTACAGAGTATTTACTTTAAAAACATGCCTGAAAACAAAACCCACTTATTGCTGTGTGCATTTGTGCACCCTTCTAAATTTTAGAGTGTTTGACCAAGTAAGGAGAAGTGGATTCAATACAATCTTCATCAACGTGGAAGTGTTCAAGTTCCATGTCTCAGCAGAAATCCCTAAAACTATATCCTGTAAACCACAATCAGTAGGCATCTCTGCATCACCTTATATGATCTGAACAGAAACCAGAGTACATACCACCTCAACCATAAATACATCACCATGTGGAGAAACAAAAGAAAGCAAGTAATACTGAAGTGATTACATTCTTATTTTGCTTTTTTGTTATTATTTTTAAGGACCATGTACATGTTTTTAAGTTCTCGTTGAAGAATCAGCATACAGTCATCACCAGTATCACCTCCTCCTGTAGCTGAAGTCTGCACAATACTTTACCAGGACATCTTCTACATTACGATATTATACCCAATTCTGGAAAGCACAGAGTGGACAGTATAGCCTTACAGTTTACGACTTGAGCATCCAAACTCTAGAGAAGGACAAGATTTCGGAAACACCCTTTTGCATTTCTTATTCCCTAGTTCATGATCATCGACTATGCAGAGTGCTGGTACTGCAACCTATGATGAGGTGCCCTACTCCTTCTGTCACTAAGTTGCTCTATAATTGCCTCACCTAATTGGAGCTTGAATTCCTCTCTTTGGACAAACACCTAAACATATGCTGGTATAGACAATTTATTCCTTCACTGTATGTAGCCCTAGCCCTGCAACTTCTAGGGTATCTAGGAAAGCATTACCTCTGTCAGTCAAAACAGATTTCTACTTGTATTCAAGTATCTTTACGCTGTTGGATAACCTTGAAAAAACAGAGAAAGAAACTGTCTTTCAAAGCACCCTGTCTGCTCGGTTTCATCATCCCCCACATTAGCCTCCCTTGCAGAATCTGAGTCTCTAGTTATGTCTTTTATAGAGAGATGAAGATTCACATTAAAATACTTTAATAGGATTAAAAAGAAAAGTTATTTTAAGTTTTATATTTTTAGTATAGCAGTACCCCAGTGAATTTAGTAATTACAGATTAAAGGCAATTTAGATCTCATTTTAGTTTACTACCAAAAGTAAAGGAGAATCATATGGAGTTGATGATATCTAAGAGAAGGAAAAAGAACAAAATGTTTTAAGTAATAACTTGAACCACTGAAGTAAACAAAGCAGCTATAATTACCACAAAAAATTAAGCAGCACCAACCAAAAAAACCCCCCTCTCATACTTTATTGTTAAAATAACCATATTCTTCAGCATACTGTAGAAAAAACACTGCAATATAAATATAACAATTAATCTAAACAAACAGGCTCTTGGAGGACAGTGCAGTTTTGAGTTAAAGGATTAACTTTAAATTCAGAATGCACTTCTGCCACTGATAAGATCTAAGAAATAAAATACATGAAAAAGCCTGAATGTGTAGTTAGCAGGACCTGATAATATGCAGTATTAAGGGAATTAGCTAATTAATTAGCTGAATAACTGTCAATTATCTTCAAGAGTCATGAAAAACAGGTTTAGTATCAAAGGACTTCATAAAACTACAAAAATGTTCAGTAGAAGTTATAAAATAAAACTCAGAAACAAACCTTATATTTTATGTAGGTTTTTTTACTATACTACCTACACTTTTGCTCTACAACTCAAAAATCTCCATTGAAGAGACATTTACATGGCTCAGGCATGAACACACATACATCAAAATCTAGAAAAGTTAAACAGAAATGTAAATATGCAAGAATCAGGACGAGACTCTGTTATAGCTGGTCTATGTAAGGCAATTGGATAAAGACAGTAACTGAATATGCTAATTTTGTAATAGTAGAGCAGACAGCAATAGTAATATGAAATTACTAAAAAGCCAAACTAAAAGTAGAGCAGAAAACAGTTTTTATCCTTCAAGCAGCAGATGCTATAGCCTATATCCTTGAGCAACTCTGTAAGCTCAAAATGTCATTCCACAAAGGGACTGCACAACTGTAATTACCACTTATGTTATGAACCTGATACATAAACTCTGCTAAGCTCAATGACCAATACATCTGAAATTCAAAAATAACTTGCTTCAGATTCAGAAGAAAAGAACAAAAAAAAGGTAATGGAATGGCATAATTAGGCGAAGGACTGCAACTAAAGAGGAAGATGAAGAACCTGGGGTGTTCCAAAATGGTATTATCAGATACAATCATCAGAATAAAATTCCAACAATATATCCTACTAGGTGGGAGAACAGTCTCCCCAGAGAAACGACAGAAATCCTGCCATCACTTTAGCAATCATGAAGCGCAGCACTGTCATGAAGAAGCCTGCACTGGTAAGGGTGCAAATCTTTTCCATTTCAAATTTCTGGGATTATTTTCTGTCACCAAAATATTACCAGTTTTTTAAAATTCTGTTATAAGAGAAGCAATCCATTCAATACAAGTATCAATTTCCTTATCTTTTTTTAGAATGTGAAGGACTTGTGATAAAAGCATACAAAAATATCAGTTTCTCCATCTGAAATGCAGCTTTGAGGATCACTATGAAAGATCTTTCAATTTATTTCATGGCAATCCCTCATTCTTGAAAGTTCTAACAAAAAAAAGAATGCTTATTACATTTGATATACGTAACCAACAAAGAAGATATTACATATATATAATATCTCATAGCATTAGATGAAAATATAATACTTTTTAACTATGCCTGCTTTCAGATTTATTAGAGAAAGAGGTCTAAACCAAACACCAGCTAATTTCCTTTCTTAATTCTGATAATTTCTTAGCCAACGAAATGTGACCTTCAAAACACTTTTAAGAGAATAAATCTGAAGATCCAAAACAGTAACAAAAAACCCCAATGCTTTCCCACTCTATTTGTACTGACTGATTTTTCCAGAGCACTTAGAACTCAAGCAGATACAATCTGTATTTTCCATGTGGTTGCACAGGATGTGCTGTATAAATGGTTATAGAACAGAACAGGGGAAAAGATCAATTACACCACTGATCTGTCTTATGACAGTAAGGATGCCAAATGGAGACATCTGGGACAGAAAAGTTTCAGTAATCCAATTACAAAATGCTATCAGGCTGCTGCAAGCATCCTTTATTTCACTTATGCTATGCAGTCACTGAAGACATCAAGGTTTTCTATACAGATTTGTTAAAATAAGAACTGCTAGTTAATTTTGTTAAAGTTTCTCCAAAATTTTAGTTAATTGGGAATAGAAAAGGAAGGGATATAGAGGTCCTTACTGCTTGTAAAGATCAGTAGAAAATAAAGAATTCTTGCAAACACTTTTTTCCCCATTCTTTTTAGGACAGAGTAGAGAAAAACATTTAGAATTGCATTTACAGAATTTTACATGTTCAGGAATGGGTTATCGCTATTATTTCACTTCATACCCAGGACAGTTATTTTAAAGCTTTAAGCACTGAAAAAAACCCTCTTTTCTCTCTCTACCGCAACGATAAAATAGTAAATTACACAAATGGATATAAACCCTCCACTTAAAACACATCTTTAAAATGGCCTGAAGCCAAATCTACAGTCAGGATTGAGTTTCCCTTCACAGACTCAAAATTTGCCACACTTCAATTTTTAATAAAGTTTTTAAAGAGGAGTCTGTACTTGGTATAGCTGCCAAACATTTTCCTACAGGCTGTTTCAAAAACAAAAACATGCAGTACTCCACAGCCTGGAGACCAAAATCAAATTTTTAATGATTAGAAGACCGAAAAGTCCTTATATTCAAGTTTCTCTCTTGAAATTCTGTTTAACATTAAACAGAAGAAACTTAAGTTTTAATTATGACTATTTTGTTGAAATAGTATAAGAGATCCTAGGAAATCAAGAATCTCTTATACTACACGTGCCATTGAATCCATGCTGAGCAGTCCTCATTCATCATACATCTTTTTTCTTCTTTTGTTTTTCTCCACTCAGTCTACCACATGTTTCTCATCATTTCTTTCTTTCAATTAAATATGCAGACAGAACATTGATCAGAAGGAAAAAATGCTACAGATCATCAAAACCAGCATCACCAGACAGAGGAAGAAACTGAGTAGTGCCCTTTCCATTTTAGAGCAACAGAGACCAAGGGCGGCAGGCTTTGCTGCACATTTTACGGGCCCTAGCTCTGAAAGGGTGAGAATTGCTACATTTGTGGTGAAACACCACCACGAATTAGACTAGGAAAGGAATTTTAAAGCATAAGATACCATTCTGGCTGCAAGGGAAGGAACACAGTAATAATCACCAATAACCTTGAATAAACAAGATGAGCTCAATGTGTAAGCTCAAAGGAAAACAAGAACACATGGTGCAGAAACAAGAGGATACTGCCAATCTATCCCAGTTAATTTCACACAAACCAAAGGAAAGTATGTTCAGGACTGAAGATTCTCTCAGGAAAACTATCACATTTAATACTCAAAGCCTTAAAAAAAAAAAACAAAAAAAAAAAATACTCAAAACCTTAAAAAAAAAAAAAAAAAAAAAAAAAAAAAAAAAACAAAACAAAAAAAAAAACACCACACAAAACCCCCACGGTTGCTTTTGTTTATAAGAAAAAAAAATAATAACCCTAGAAAAACTGTCAAATGCTACCTTTAGTCCCTGTCTAAACAGAGAAGGATATGCATCAGAGAATAATCTGTTCTTTATGGTCATGATGAGGACAAGAAATAACAGACTTCAAAATGTGGGGATAGAACACACAGAAATCTAGGTTAGATCTTCGGGAAAAAAAAATCCTTTTAAAAATAAGACACTGTAATAGGTCACCTAAATAAGTTCTAGAGTCACCACAGCTAAAGGCTTCTAAGGGCACATCAGATCGACATTTGTCAGGAACAGTAAAAGCATGGCTGAGCTTTGGGATGAAGGATTAATTAGATTGTCCTTCCAACTCTCTTCTACAATTTCTCACAATCTCCACAACTTCTACATCCAGTTG
>NW_009597975.1:0-4111 GCF_000690535.1 Cariama cristata | reverse complement strand
GAGAGACACAAGGAGGAAAAGGTAAGGAACAGTGATAAGAGGTACAAGTCTTGAAATACTTCAAAAATACTCAGGGCAAACTAAGACATTACATTACAGAAGAGTAAGACTACTACAACCATGATGTTGTTACACATCATCAGCATCTTTTGGGGTAGATTTAAGCTCAACTTCCACTTGAACAAAGCTGATATCTTGATCTACACAGATAGTTTCCCAGATTCGGCAGTTATGACAAACTTACCTACAGAAAAACAGCTACTCCAATTGCAATCAGTAGTTTAACTAAGGTTCTGAATCACCAATAAACTTCACCCTCTATGAGAAATGTTTTTAATATTGCAAAACCAACATTCTCCTCCTACTTCTTTCAGTCCAAAAAAACCTTACTTATCTATATAAAAATAAATTGCCCATGCAAAGCAATTTATAATAAAAAGTCAAGTGGTATATTTCAAAGTGTAATATTCTCATTCTGATTCCTTTCAATTTTTAATAGTTTTACCTACTTAGAATTTGTATAAGATATAAAAAGCACCAAAAGGATTGGAACATGCCTTACAGAAAATGCATGTATGTTAATACAAATAAATTATCTCAGATGCTGTGGAAACAGTCCATTATTTTCTCTCATTATTAATATAGTCTCCAAGAGAACAGTCCTCCTTCAGTTACTTGCTGCTATTTCCATAACTAGGAACCTTTTTTTATTGCACTTTAAATAAAGGTACTGCTCAGGACCAAAATTAAAACAATAAATGCAGCCTTTTCAAATCTAGTTAGCTCTTTAGTGTGAGCCATGGGAAAAAGCTATGGTGTTGCTCTTCATCTAATTTCCAAATTATTACATTTTATCTGTGGTAATTTTAAGACAGTTCAATGTTTTCTATTTATATCCTCAGTGATGAAGGCTGTCATGAGTATCCAACATACAGAAAAGTGAGCAGCAGGATTAAAGAGAAGCAATAGGAATGATTGTATGTTTACGTATTCATGCGGCTGTTCTAGTAATAGCTTGCATAACACAATCATCAACTAATTCAAATTCATTCCCAAATAGTTCTTTAAATTTTTACAAATTTAATCAAATTTAAGATGGATCTATGCACTCTTCAGTAATTTGCCACAGAAGAAAGTTTGTTTAGTTATCATTAAGAATATTTCATCGTATAGGACAATGTATTTTAGTAATTTAAGAATTTACATGTTTTCCACTCTAAATACAGCTATAACGTTGTATTTCACAATCAATACAGAAACTCATGCCAATATTCTCTAGTCTCCGCATTCATTCTTCTCTGCAAGCAATAAGTCGTTCAAAAACATCTAATACCTTAACTCAGAAATAATGATTTTGCAGAAAGGAGAGGACTATCTTCCAGGCTCATACAACTGATCCAGACACCTCTAAGCATTCAGACTTTACGCATACTTTTCTATGTAGTCAATGCTCTAAAAGAAGAAAATTTTTTTTAAAATAATAAAAAAAAAAATCATTGTCTTCAACAAGGATATAATTCCAACATCTCACGTTCTTCTCATTTTCAAGTTTTTCATCTCAAGGTTTTCAAAAAGTTGATTGGGAAAGAAGCTTCCTTTTTCTAGTCCTTAACCTCTCTTTACAGACAATCACCCCAACAAAGACACACACAAAGCAAGTACGAAAGTAGAAACTGAGATGTGACTTCTTTTTATCTCACGAGATATACATTTTAACTCTACTACATTAACTTCCCTCCTGCAGTGTTTGCTTTGAAGCAATTCACTGTATGTTTAACCGTTTTTTTAACTTCCATGAAAGCTATGGGAATCTTATCAGTCTTTGTATAGAAAAACATAGGTTCACTTCACAGATTTAACCTCCATCATCTTTGCCTTCTACCACTGTGCTTCCAGACCCTATTGTGAACAGAAACCTCCCATAGCACAAGATCCTGTGCTCTTTCAATTCATATAATTTTCCTCAGAAGAGTTTTAAAATGTTATTTCCAAACTACTTACTGTAAGAAAGTTCATGTTTCATCTTTCCCATACAGATGTTTTTCCCCCATATATACCGGGCAAACTACTACAGCTTTCAATATGAGGTTAGTGGGGCAAGAAAAGGGGCCAGACTTCAGCTGTAGCATGTACAACACAGACACATACAAAGCAATACTCATAACATACATACAACCTATAAAACCCTGAAAACCACTAAGTTACTTTCCTTTAAGCTTGCATTTAAAGTGAAGCAAGCACTTACAATGTTGCACCAGTTTCTGTAATGATACAGTTGTACATACAGTATGTGTACATAAAGCCACTATTTTGTCCAGTATGAGCCCTATTTAGTCCATTGCATTAACCGAAAAATATTAAATAGGAATGAAAAAATGGAAGTAAAAAGATGAAAAGACTGAGGAGTGTTAGTTAATCAATTAAATCAGTTAAAAAGGAAAAAAATTAATAACAAGCTTTACAGAGGAGAAATACCAGCCTGAGCTGTAGTACCAAATGGCTAGACAAAAAATACATTTCAATCCTGTTATGTACCACCTCTGCAGTAGGACTGAGAAACTTTATAGAAAGTAATTGTAGATGTCCAATTTAATTTGCCATTATTTACTTGTTAGAAAAGGATTCCATTTAAAAAGAAATAAAGATTATTTCAGCTATCTTGGTCGCACAGCCAGCACTCCACATGAAAGTGTCAACAAAAGTTGCAATGCCAGCACATCAGAGCAAGAGAAAATCAAGTGTCAAACATTAAACATATTTTATTAAGAAAACCTAGTAAGTTTTGAAAATAATTATAGCAGCAGAAGAGCAACACATGACTGCCTGTTCTTTCCAGAAAGAGGGAAAAGGAGAATGCCTAGAGTGAAGGTGTTTGTTTTTTATATTGACACCCAAGGGATTTACCTCAATGATCAGATTATTAACTTGGTAAGACCACAAATTCAGACACTTAAAAAAGGATTTTACATACTAACTTTGGCTTTTTAGAATTGTAGACTATCCTGAGTTGGAAGGGACCCACAAGGATCATCAAGTCAAACTCCTGACGCTTCTCGAACACCTACAGGCTTAGGGACATGACCACTTCCCTGGGGAGCTTGTTCCAGTGCTCGACCACCCCTCCAGTAAAGAACTTTTTCCTAATATCCAATCCAAACTTACCCTGAGGCAACTTTAAGCCATTCCCTTGAGTCCTGTCACTGGACACCAGAGGGAAGACATCAGCACCTCCCTTTCTGATCCCCCTCATTTTATTTATAGGCCAAATTTACATTGGCCTACAAGCCTTAGTTCTACATAGTTCTTTAAAGAAAACAAACAAAAAAAATTTTAGACCATCCTTCTCTTTGTCAGAGCAGATAGTTCCAAGAGAGGACCTGTTAGCAAAATTGTTCTTTTTCTCTCTACCATCACCACAAAGTACAAGTCCTCTGGCAACACTAACAACAGAAAACAGGCATAAAAAAAAATAACAAAAGTAAAATTCTACAGTTCAGTAAAAAGTTATGTCCTCACCTAAATTAAGTTCTAGAGAAGCTGTAAAGAGACTCTACTGGTTGGCCTAGCACTGGGGTAGATGAGAACCTGGCCTGAAATTGAGGGCAAGCTAGGGAGAGAAGTGTAGTAAGCTCCAGTAGTGCTGAAACCTGAAAAAGGCAAATATTTACACTACACATTTTTGCACATTTCCCTCTTCAAATACAACAGCTGCTGAAGATGGGCAGTTGCTACTGAAACTGAATTAAAACTGCTCCTTCCTCTACATCTCTCTTACCCTGAGGACACCTTGAAGAGAGTATCGGCACACACACACACACCTGCTGCCATCGCTTCAGTGTTATTTATTAACTCTGGGCATTTCTTTCAGTTGGCACCACAAACACAGGGTTTAACTTCATTCTCCCGATGGCTCGCCGCAGGTCAGCGCTCCTCACCCTCGGCTGGCCGCTGAGGCACCCGAGGCCCACGGCGGAGGGTCAGCCGAGCAGAGGACGGCGGCCCTTGCCTTTATTTGCTCAAAAGCAGGGAGTTAAAGGCCCACGACAAGGGAAGGCACCCGCCTGGGCTGGAACGCGCCGCTGGGCACCGCGAACCCGGCGCTGCCCCTTAC
>NW_009597974.1:4991-7915 GCF_000690535.1 Cariama cristata | reverse complement strand
CCGGGCCAATCAGCAGCCTCAAGGGGTATCACGTGAGGCGTTGCCAGGCTACGGGACGCCGCTTAGTCCGGTGGGGCCATGGCCGCCCGCAGCGGGGAGAAGGAGCCGCCGGACCCGGTGCGGCAGAACCAGCTCCTGTGCGAGCGGGTGCGGAAGGAGCTGCAGTGCCCACACGGAGTACGGCGTGAACCCGTTACACCGCGGTGAGGCGGCGCGCGGTCACAGAGAACTGCCGTGAAGCCCCGAGGGCAGGACAAGCACTGCACCGAGCCGCAGGGCTGAGGGAAGGCTCTTGGGGCCGCCCTGCATGAGGCGGAGGCAGGCCCCGGAGCACTCGGCTGCGTGTCAGAGACAAGCAGCTGCACCCAAGAATGCCAGCAGTGGCCAGTGAGAGGGGTAGATCGGGAAGGAGCAACTGGTGGGCTTTTCTTTTGCCTAAGGAACCAGTCTGCACACTCAGACAGAATGGAGACGCAACCAATTTGCCCAGAGTAGGCAGTGCCTTAGTAAACACATAGAAGCGGGGCAACTATTTAGGATCTGGAACCCACGGATCCTGAGCAAACACCAAAGAGCTAAGGTGGGGCAGAGAGCCCCAACACTACACCCTGTTTCTTCAGGCCCTGGGCTGATTTCTACCTGCCAATTCAGTCACAGAATACCATAACCTGTACTGTCAGAGACAGGTGATGGGAACAGGTTCACTCAGGTCTAGCTTTTACAATAAACCAAAAACAAACCAAAGGGAAATAATTTCCTTAAACTTGACACTCTGCAGGTCACCACTTGGGTGGGGTGGGACTTAGCTGTGGCAAATGCAGGCAGCATCCCCCAGAAGGGCCTTCAGCATGCTGAACCCCCTCCCCTTTCTAGGAAGTTGCTATTACTCAGTACTCTAATTCATTTGGTTCTGTTCACATGCTTTTCTTCCTTTACAACTTCAGTGAATGAGCTGGGCCCAGACTGGGGAGTAATCAAAAATAACATTTGCAGTGACAGATATCCTACACCTGGCTGTGATGCTAAATTCACATTAAAGTAATTCACCTGCACCATTTCTTTCCAGTTCACGTGATCACCAAGAAGCCTATGTCTTGGCATGATAATATAGAAGAGCCAGCAGATGGTAAGAAATCTCTGAACAGCTTGTGATAATTACATAAGAAAATGACTAATAAATAAGATTAAAAAATTTCAGTTACCCTAAAAAGATGGCATATGTGGAAACTCCCCTGTGACAATAAGAAAGTTAAACTCAGTCATGATTTTTGTTAAATGTGATGTTTTTCCACTTTAAGGCCTTTTCCCATTACTTTTCGTTACCAGTACAAGCTTGAATTCATGCAATTATGCTTTTATTTTTGTTTTTAGTTATCATACTATAAAATTCTGCTTGAGAATCTAAACCTCTTTCAGACGAAAACAAAAAAAAAAATCTAGAAACATGTTTTATACATACATGTTGCCTGTCATTGCAGATTGTACCTAACCACCACATATGGCTGCCAAGTCTTGCTTTAGAGCACTAGTAACAGGAATCCTTACAGCAACTGCTCCCTTATTTCTAGCATACCAATTTTGCCTAAAAACCTTACTGGTCAGTTAAGGTTGGCCTGCTGTAGTTAAGGATTGGGGGGAGGGGGAAACAAAACAAAACAACACAACAGGGAAAGGCAGCAGGTCTCAGGCAACTGCGAAAGATGAGAGGTAATGTGGAGCGCTGGTTGATACTACATGTGGTATAAGAAACGTAAGATGCCGCGATACAGTAGACAGGGATGACAGAATTAACAGGACAGTATAGGCAGGCAAATCTTGAAACTTCATCAGGATAAATTTGAGCAGAATTATCCCTCTGCATTCTCTTACAAGACCATTCACAGGAGCACAGGTGTTGCCTCCAACCTTGGCTTTCCTGCTGTTGCTTGGACAGAGTTAAGATGTCCCATTCTAACACACATCCATGGGTGACTGGTTTTTAAACATACTTTCTTTTGTATTTGTGTCTCTTAAACCAACAGCCAAGTTTCTGAATCTTATTCACCAAGCAGCACTGGAGCCAACAAAGAAATATTCAGAGCCACAAACTGAAAGCCAAGAAATTGGCTGGAACACGACACCTTTGGTGAGTAGGGTGCTTAAGAACTCAGCTCTTTGCCTGATTCAGAGAGGTTCAGCCCATCACCCTGAAAGATATTCATGCAAGAAAATAATTTGTGACAAACACGGAAAACAGGAATGACTAGGAGCGAGCAGAGCTGTTCATGGACAACAAATTTTTAAAATTTACACCTAAGAGGACTCTTCACACTGGCATAGGCTTGTGAACACGGAAAGAGTAGACTTCCCCTGAGAAACCTGCATGCAAAGTATCTACGACAGTCGACCCCAAGCATACTGCCAAATGCCACATTATGTAGTCACAGCTGTTTATTAAAGCATTCAGCCATGAGAAATGGCATAGCGAGCAATGTGAAGTGACATACATAAGTACTGTGAAAAGAAATGTGCTGCTGTACAGTATCTTTCAAACAAATTGCAAGCAGGACCATAAAATTAATAATCAGCTAAGTATACCCGAGGCAGAATACACCAGTGAGGATTCATTTGGGAAGCGTAAATAAACAGGAGAAAAAGAAATCTTATTAACAAGCTGAGACATCAGTCATATCTGACAAACGAATAGCTGTGACGATGACTGACTTTGTAAATTAGTGTTTCGAGAAAGGCAAATGAGGGCCTGATTAATTTTGGCCTATTACAAAGAAAACTAAAATAAGAAAATAAGATAGTCTTCTGCAACTTTTCATATTACACTTCAAGTAAACTAGTTACTCACGACAAGGCTAGAGACAGACATCCCAGCAGGGCTTTACGCTGTTAGATATTGCTGGTAGGATTAGACTGCCAGGAAAGACGCAACT
>NW_009597974.1:0-4960 GCF_000690535.1 Cariama cristata | reverse complement strand
GTAGGGAAGTGAGTTAAATTTACAGAGTCAGGACTCACGATCCTGTTTCATACGTTAAGTTTTCCTTTTTTACCAGGTTCTACTGTAACGAAGCAGTGAACAGTATATTCTCAAATAAGTGGTATCCTACTCATTTGTCACTGGGGCATTTCTCAGCAGCTAGAACACCATGCAGCACTTCTCAGGAAGCACTACTACTACTAATTCTAGTAAAAGCACATGACTATTCATCATTTTTCTTCCCCAGATTCACGTGGACCGTACTGATCGCAGACTCTACTTCCCACGCCGGAGAACCGAGATCACTAAATAATGAGCTGCCATAGGGCATGGGGAGGAGCAGTCTGAGAACCTTCAGTAGTAGAGCAGCAAAGCCACACAACTTAGAAGCAGTTAATGACATCTAATGTGTTAGGCCCTGTTTGTTATTAGGTGAGTCTGGTAGATTTCTGGCAAGAAAAGATAGCGAGAAAAGGGAAGAGAGAACCTTAGTCTGTCCAGATTTGCAGCCTGACAATAGTTACAGAAATAAACCTATTTATAAGATTGCTGCTCACTACTGTTTCCAAACCCATCTATATAAATAGTCTAAAAAACACTTTAACATCTTGACAGGCTTTAGACTTCTTATTTTGACATTGGCAACATGACCCAGAACTCGAAGTTCACCAAATACACGTCAACAACAGCTGTAGAAAAAGCTGTCAAAATGACGGGAACAAATGGCAGGCTTCAGCCACCATTCTTGACACAGCTAAACATGAATTAGACATAGTTCTGTGCAAACCATTTAATGTGTTCACACACCAAAGGTTTAAGTAGAAAACAATCCTTCAACATAACAGACAGTAAGAAGAAATTAGTGATAAGGCACTAGTTTCCACTTTTTTTTGCTAGCCACTTGGAAGCATCCAGCTTGCTCCACAGTTAGGTGCTTGATGACAGCAGAAACACATCTTGCCACACACAGAAACACTGGAACCCCACTGGGGAGCACAGTCCTCTTAGCGCGCTCGACTCTTCATTTTCTGCCTTGTTCTCTTTCCAGGTCTCTTCTGATTAAAAATAAGGACAGATTCAGATAGATTTAGAACTTTATTTTCATGTCCTCAATCTTTGTTCTAGCTCTATAGCTTGGGGAGGATACCAAGGAGAGGATATTTGTCAGTACCTCTGGAGAGGGAGGTTTTGGGAAACAGGTAGCAACAAATAGTGCTTGCTAACACTCTCACTCATTTCCCTGATGAAATACTGAACCACCATCCTCAACTCTGTCTGCAACTGAATTATGCTCAGCTCCCAAAGACAGGCATTATCACTTCCAGATGCTGGAGGCACCCATCATGTACTCAGCTCTCCCTCCCAGACCAGGACTGGCTTCCTAGCCAACCAGGATCATTTGCACGCAACATTTTACTTACATTGAGGGCTTTTTTCCCTCCTTTTCCTGCTTTTCCTAGGCCTTTGTTGTGAGCCACTTTTGACCGGAAGCTGGATACGTCATTAAAACTCTCCTTTGTGTTCCATTTTGAGCCCTTCTTCTTCCCACCAAAACCAAACTTCTGATTCTTGTATCGTCTTTTGGCATTTGGTCTGAAAAAACAACCAAACAGCATCATCGCCTCCATTCCTTTCCTCAGGAAGCTCTCAAGAAGGTAAATGTGTCTGCTGATGGACTCCCATCAGCCATCGTAAACCTTTCCCCTCATATAGAAAAGGCAGAAATTAGCACAGTTCAGTCTCCATTCTGTTCTGGCCACAGTTTTCCTCCCCTCTATGGAGAGAAAGCCACCTTGGACTTATTTTAACAAATATTAATCAGAACAGCTTTCTCGTTCCACAAAATGATCCCCTAAAAGACTGGAAAAAAAAAAATCAGAGATTCTGTGTTTAAGTATCTTTCTTTTCTGGTCTCACCCCTTCTTTATCCGTTGACTTGCATTGCCTTTTTTAGTCCCCTGAGATGACGTCTGCTCTTCATCTAGAAAATCCAGCTTGTCAGAGAGACCTGCAAGAGAGAAGACATAACAGCTACCACCACAGAAAATATGAATTTTCAATCTAAGCAAGTAATAGCAACAAGTCACCCTCACTGCCGAGCAGCTGCTTTGGAAGATCTTTCACTGCCACTGGCATATGATTCTGCACAGCAGCAGCCTTTCAAGCTCACTGCTCAGCACTACAGATTGACACCACACATCACACTGCCTTACATTGCTCACACATCACTATTCCCATTACACATTTGCTCTTAGAAAAGTTCACTTTACCTTTCTGGTATTTCTTGACTGCATTCAACATATTTTTTTTCTCCTTCTGTCTCCTCTGCAGAATCTCAGTTTGCACCTGAATTAGAACCAGAATGTTAGTGTTGTTCCTTGTAGTGTCCCATACTTTTTTTTTTTTAAGAAGTATCCCATCTTTAGCTCTGTCTTCCTTCACAGCAGCTAGCCAGAAGACTAGACAGATTCCATATATTTTGGCCAGTCTCCTGTGGTCTCACTTTCTAAGCTACTCACTCAGGCTTTAGATTCTTGTCATAGATAGGTCCCTTTTGTATCTCCTCCTCACCTTCTTGCCATATTTTCTCATTGCACGGAGCTGTTTTGCTTTCTCAGACCTCTCCATTGCTTCCTGTTTACTCTTAAGCTTCTGTCGAATCTTATTAGGGGACAGAAAAAACAAAATTTATCAGTAATGCAGAAAAAATATGAGAATTTTATGACTGCTATGCAGTCCTGAAATCAATAATTATGTGAACAATCAACGAGCGTAAAAACAAAAACATCCCTCAATCAGATAATGCTCTATAAGGCATAATGTTCTTTCAGCTCAAGGCTGGAACAGTTATTACAGAAACTCCTGAACTGATCTGTAGCGACAATCTGGTTAAAAAGACAAAATCTACACAGAGACAAGACAAAGCCTTATAATGGGCTCTAATGGAACTGCTAAACAAGAGTATCTCATCACATCTTGTCAGTCTCCTCAGGTGTGTGTAGAAGACTTGATAGTTTCTTTCTCATCTTTATTAAAAGTAAAGCACTGAAGAAGAGCCAACAACCCTTCCATGCCATAGAAGACATCTTTTTCGTTCCCTTCTTGTGCACAAACAGTTCTATAAGGATGCTGCATTACAAGGGATTACAAAGATTTCAACACAGATCTTCTAATCAGTCTGTGACTCCACAGGGAGAAAAAAACTCTGTTCTTCAAACAGAAGCCAGCAAAAGAAGGCAACAGTAATGTGCAGAATTCACTTAAGCCTCAGCACAAGCTAATTATTAATATCCACCTTCTCTAGGAAGATTCTGTCAGCCACCAAAACAGTGACTAAGTCATACACGAATCTCCAAATTAGATTCCAGCTCATGTTAGTTTAACTCCTACAATGTAGACTTTTTTCCAAAACTAAAATAAAAATTAGGTTCTGTTTTGAACAAAGACCACAATCAAGAAGGAAGTTCATGAAATTCTTATTTTGTACACAAATCTGATTTGCTACCTATGATAGATTAATTCAATAACACACAGTTTAAAATCAGAGAACCAAAACACACTAAGTATAAACAAAGGGTGACACTCAAACAAGGAAAAAGGATCACGTTAATACCACAGTTGACTGCAAGTCTTAGGCCAAAGAGCACAAACACAGCCAACTATTACAACCATTGTCACACATACGGAGAAGTCTCCATTTTTAATATTAAATACATTCAGGACAGAATATAAATCGTGCTTTTCTACTTTATGTTCCAGCCTATTATGGAAATCCCCATATTGCATTGGAATACCTAAACAGGAAGAAATTTCCTGCCAGAAACAAAATTTCAAACACAAAGATTGTCACAGGCATTTGTCAAAGAGATGAAGGAAAGTATCCACACATCACAGCTTAAAGTTAATCCCTAACACAGGCTAAAACCAACACACAACACAGGCAACAAAACCATTATTCACTGCACATACCTTCTGCATCTGTTGGTCCGATTTGGCCATCTCTGCAAAGTAATCATCTGGCCTTCTAGTAGGAACTTGGAGCTTACGCAACCTAGGTAGGGCCTCCAGGACCGCTGCCTGAGCCTGCCGGTAACTAGGGAGAGAGCACAGCACCAGCTCTGTCACTGGGTATCGGGCACCTCACAGTGCTAGCAGAAACTCTGCTCACGTAAGTTAGCTGATACTGGGATCTAACGAGCATTGATTTAAAATTGTATCACCGTGCTGTGCCCTACAGCATTCAGTGCTACCAAAAGCAATTTATATGCCAGTATAATATTAACACTTATATCTTGCACATATACATTTATCTAGTTTCCAGTTACAGTTTTATATACTGGATTATAAAAGGCAAGGCAAAACAAGAGAACTGTAATAACACCAAAACAAATCCACAAAGAAAAATCCATATCCTGTGTTAAAGCCATGGTGCTGCAAACAAGGAACTTTTAAAATAAACGTTTCAGCAAAGGATGGAAGTCTGATGCAAGGAGTTAAATATACTCTCATTAATTTGCAGTTATTTTGGAAAACACTCAGGGCCATCAAATGTAAAATACATGGCCCAAGAGCTCAACAGTGCCAGCCAATGTGGCAGTCTGCAGCACACCTGCGAAACACGAGTCCAAGCACCCAGCAGCATGCCAAGACCCGACAAGAAATCTCCCTTTTTGACACTTACAAGCTCATCTCTCTCTGGAAATCATTCTCAGGATCAACAGCATCTTTGTTAGAAGCACTCTGTGAAACGGGGTCCACGACCTGGCCCAAAGTCACATCCAGCCTTTCCACCCAAGCCAGCTGCTGCTTGAATTCGGAGAGGCACTGCTTCAGGCCGTCCTGCGAAAGAAGCACAGCTCTGCACACCACCGCACAGAACCAGCCCCCCAAGGCTGGCCTGACTGAATATCCAGCTCACACCGCGGGCTGCTCCTCCAAAGCTGCTGGGTGACACCCCAAA
>NW_009597973.1:10441-10690 GCF_000690535.1 Cariama cristata | reverse complement strand
CATTGCTGCTGGGGGGAATTGAGGGGAATTGCTGCTCCCTCTCACTGCTGGGCATGTAACTGGGTTAATGGGGCATGTATTTTTAGCGCTGACTGGCCAAGCCTGAGCTGCTGCTGTTACTTAACCTGAAGGCCACAAAACCAGGTGAAACAGAGCTCTCCAGCACATGCGATTTGCTGCAAAACACTCATCTCTGCGCTCGCCTTCCCCCGGCTGCAGCGCCAGACCCATGGCGGCGCTGTGCTGGCT
>NW_009597973.1:9918-10301 GCF_000690535.1 Cariama cristata | reverse complement strand
GGGAGCCCTGTGCAGGGAAGCAGGCATCCATCCACCCGAGTGGGCTCCCACCCGAGCTCACTCTTTTATTCTCATGCTTTGCCAAGTCGCAGCAACTCAGTGCAAAGACGAAGTATGCTGCAATCACAGAAAGGGACTGATTTCTTTCCCAGCTCAGCTGCAAGTTGGCTCCTTGCACGGTGCCTCCCCCCCTACCCCATAACCCAACCTCCCCCCATCCCTGCGGCAGGGGATCGCTTCTGGGGGATGAGTTAACTCCTGCATCTGCCCAGACACTGCAGTTCCAGTACTGGTGCTGTCAGTGACCATGCTGCACGGCAGCTACCGCAGGTAAAGCTCCAACTACCTCGGATCGATGGGAACACTTACCTCTATTCACCAGT
>NW_009597973.1:2651-9879 GCF_000690535.1 Cariama cristata | reverse complement strand
GAAGCACCAAAGGCAACTTCTTGTCAATGCAATTTAAACTGACACCTCCGTTCCCGGCAGTCCTGAAAGACCTCACTGCTCTCTGCAGTTCTGGTTTGGTCCTTACGTTTCATCTCCCAAAATTCCCTCTTGCAGCAGAGCTGGTAGGTGTGATTAAATGTTTCCTTTAGTTCTAGAGGTGTTACAGGGGCAGGTAAAAAAAAATAAAGAAACAAGGAGGATACAGCAATCGCTGTCAACAGTTGCATGTGGTTGTCTTTGCAAGCAGCTGATGTCTTCAGCCCCCGCAAGATTTCCGTGGGGCCCTTGGTGCTGGGCAGGCCGGCGGGGCAGAGGGGGTCCTGGGCTGGGGCTCTGCCACCGCCATCCCTCCGTCCCCTGCCATTAGATGCAGCAGGGGGGAGGTTGCTTCCCCATCCTCGCCTCTGCTGCCGCCTTCTCTTCAGGGATCACCTCCTGCATATGCAACCCGTTTGCACGTGTAACCTGTAATCTGGGAGTGTTTAAATAAATTCTAATTAGAATCTACATTCCAGCACGGCCTGAAGATTTTCCCTGCACCCAAAGCTTTTGGTTTCTTTTGTCTTCCTCCTTTCCCCTCTCTTTTTTCTTTTTTTTTTCCTTCTCCTTGTTAAACTCCATCCTTTCTCCAGCCTGTGGGCTGGCAGAAATGAGCCGTCCTGCGCTGCACAAGGGAACAGGAGTGAGAGGGAACCTGTAACGGGGCTGGGAACGGCACGCTTGGCTCGGGGTCTCGGCTGTGATATAGAGCTGGCTTCCCCTTTATTGATTGCAGTAATGCAGGGGATTTGGAACGAGCTGGATTGGGTAATGGGCTATAATTTGGTCCAGGTTTTGCGAATACATTGTAGAATATCCAAAAGAGAAAAAAGGAACAAAAACTCCGAGGAGATTTCTGGGAGGAGGCAGAGACCAGGGCTGAGGATCTGCGTGTTCTCGGAGGCTGCTTTTCTCACAGGGCAGCGCCTTGCATCATCCACCAGCTCAGCAAATTACAGCTTAATCCTTTGTGGTGGCTTTGGGAAGGGGTGAGGTTGGGAAGGGAGAGGGATGGGAATAAGGAGCCGTGTGAGTTTTTTGCACCTATCATCAGCCAACTGGCAGGCCAAACTCCTGGCTGTTTTTGAGCCTTCTTGGCTTTTCTGGAGCATTATTTGATGCTTGATCCTGATACACCAGTTGACACTTGTTTCTCTTCCTAAAAGAAGGTCTCAAAGGCAGGCCCCAAGCTGGCCCCAAGCGGTCCCAACACATCCATCCTCCCCTCCCTCTCTATTTTGCCTGTGTTTTTCCGCTCTTCTGCATCCTCTGGGGGTCCTCCATCCAGCAAAACAGTGAGATCGCAAGCAGAGAGCCAGCACCGGGCTGGTTTGGGGGGTCCAGTTTTGCACCAGGAGCAGTGGGTGTGGAGGTGGGCTGGAGATGCTCAGGTCCGGCAAGGACAAGGACTGCTGCAGAGGGACCCCCCAGCCCCGTGCCCTCCGGAGCAGGGAGGGGTCCCGGCCGTGTGCTTGCTGCTGCTTGATGGGCTGGGGGAGGGAGGGTTTCAAAGGAGCTCATCCCAAGGCCACATCTGCTGCATGTGTTTAAAACAACTCATTAAAGTTCCTGAAAGGCCTAAAAAATGAGTAATTCTCTAAATGAGTGAGTCTATAATAGCCCTCTAATAAGCTATAATAGGAGACTTGTGTGCTGTTGAGCATGCCTCTGGAGCTCGCTGGGCTGTGCGGGGCCCCCCCACCCCCAAAAAACACAGGGGCTGGAGCATGGGGGCCATGCGAGTGGATGTGGGCACAGGCCAGGATGGGTGCTCAGCCGTCAAACATGGGACAAAGGGAAATGAGCAGCCAGGAATAAACAGATTTCAAGGCTCTGCGAAGTAGTAAAGCCTCCAGGAGATGCATGCGGGGGAACCGGGTGCTGGGTTGTAGCAATGGGGGGGGCCACGCCGCCACGAAGGGCTGAGTTCGTCGTGCTGTTTTGGGCAGGAGGGGATCTTGTTCTTTTCCTTCCAGCAGTGTACGCCGAGACACAGGAGCCCAGCAGGGAGGAGGATGTAAAATACCCCAGTAAAAAGCTCGGGATGTTTGCTCTCTGCACATGCCTGTGCTTCCCCGTGGCTCCCGGGACGTCGGGCTGGTGGGAACTCCTCACACCCCCCACCGCCTCTCTATCGGAAGATCCCAGTGCCAGGCTGGAGGCCAGGCCACGGTCCTGCTGCGGCAGCGGGAAGGGGGGCACTTGGTCCGGGGGGGGTGGCTGCAGGTTTCTTCCAGCTGGATCTAGTGCTTTCGAGAATTGTTGGAGTTGCTTTTCCTTTTCCACCAAGCCAACACATCAACACATGCTGCCTTTTCACAAAACACCTACCATTGCTGCAACATCCTCCCAAACATCAGCTGTGGGATGGATCTACCAGTTTTCACCAGAGCTGGGGCTGGCTTCCATTCGGCAATGTCCCACTGCATTGCAAGTGAGCAGATGACATTTTACTGGCCTTCCAGAGAACGGGAACGTGTTGGAAACTTCAGGATTCAAGATGTTCTGCTCTTGTCGTGAACAGCTCACGCTGCTATATTGGTGAGATGATGTACCAGTCTCTTGGCATTTCTCCGTGCTGTGACATCATGATGGGTCATAACTCATCGAGCTGTGCCTCCATGTGCAAACCGAGATGCACATCCCACCTGCTCTGCTGGGACTTGGGACAGCTTCGTCCTTGGGGTGAGGATATTTCTCAGCAGGTGGGGCATTTTGGATGGGAATTAGAGGTCTAGTGCAGCCTCTGCTTGCCCAGAGATGACGTGCCACCTCCTGAACAGTACCTGGAGCCGCCAGGATGCTCAGAAGAAGGAGATCCAGAGGACAGTCAGAACTGCCTTCATGTAATGTCTTGAGATACTTCGTAGGTTCTGCTTTCTTTCTTCAAGCTCCAGGTCCTGGGTAAAGCAGGGGCCTGAAAAGAAGGCTTTCATTTAAAAACATCCTCGTGGCCACAGGGAAAGAAAACTTGAGAAACAGGAGCAAGGCTTACCCAAAAGACCCTGAAGGGCAAGGGAAGAAACTCCATTACCCTTGCTCCATCTCATGAGTTGCAAGTTAATATTTCTTTCAAATTGTTTTTAGGTTAGCCTTGACTTCTAAACTCTTGCGTTGTCATTGTGGTGTTATTAAACAAAGTCATTTAACCCAAACCAGGGCCTCCCTGCTTCCTCAGGAGTGTTATTGCAGACTGGGCCAACCGTTGGATTTCCTCTTTCTGAGGTCACCTGTGCTGGAAATAGGACCCACAAGTGAGTCAGATGTGTCTCAGCAAACTTCAGGGCTGCTAAGTTTGTGAGCTGCTCAATTAATAAACCCGCAGCGTTTTTTCCTTCTTCCGGAGCAGGCACGGCGTTCAGATGCAGTCCTCAGAGCCGCCCTCGGACTTCGCCTGCTGCTTGGGAGGCACAGTTATGTTACGGCCTGATGTCAGTGCTGCGATCTGGGCTGGTGTTTATTTATTCAATTGTCTTCATTAAATTCCAGTTAGTCATACAGGTGTCCTGTCCAAGAGGAAGGTCAGGGAGAGGAAAGGAAATGGAAGAGAAACAAAAGAGAGCCTGTGAGATACACAGATGCATCCTTTGCCATGCCCAGGGATGCAAACACGCTCCTCCTCATTACCCGCAGGCTTAGAGAATGTGGGGGGGATGTGGGTGGGTGTCTGAGCACACAGATGTGCTGTCAAGCCCACGACCAGCACTGGAAAAGGACAGTAACGGGAGCGTCCTGGCTGCTTTGGGACTGGAGCACACGGCTGACGTCCTTGCGCACCCAGGACATCATCCCTCTCACCCCTTGGCTCCTCTCAGCATCCCCCGGCACAGGCCCTGGGGCTCGGCACCGGCTCATCCCGGCTGAGCCCTGGCATCGTGGCACACGCTGAGCGGCCGCCCAGCTTGCCAAGAACGGGATCTCTCAATAACCAAATCTGACTGGCACAGCCCTGCCAACTCGCGGCTCCCCGTCGTGTTGCTTAATGCTGCGAAGAGCTCCTGATGCCGCTGAAGACAAAATGCGGCCATTGTCTTGTCTTTATTAGGGACTTGAGATGAAATGTTATAGCCTTGCTGGTTGCAAGAGGATACCTCTCCTGAGACTGGCAGGCTAAAGCTGCTGGAAGCAGGCAGTGTACCAGCCTCAGCTGCTGGATGCATTTACGGCTGAAATAGGTATTTCCTCAGTTAAAGGGAACGGCACCTTCCCACACCGCCCTGGAGGCAGCGGGGCAGGCAGAGGTGCTGTGCTCGGCCATGGGGAGGGAAGGAAAAGAGAAGGAAGGGAGGAGGGAAGGAAGGAAGGAAGGAAGGAAGGAAGGCAGGAGGATTTTTTTGCCCTTTGTTGCCCTCACATTGGATGAAGTGCATGCCCTGGGAGGTGTGAACAAGGCTGGAGGGTATAAAGAGCAGGTGGTGCCCTGGGTCTAGAAATAAGGTGAGGACCCATCTGGGGACACCACGGAGGGTTCACAGTGATGGAGATGGCCTATCCGTGATACCATGAGCTCATTACTCCCAAACATTTGGGCTCGGATGCTAACTGGAGCCTGGGACCTCCTCTTCTCTACCCAGAGGCAAGTTTCTCTGGAAAACAGGGAACAGGGTGAAATCCTCCCACCTCCCAGCTGCCTGCATGGCTCATGGCTGCAGAGCTGCCTTCCTCCCCCTCTCTCACACCTCCCTCCATTTCTGCAAGTCCCTGGGAGATGTTAGATCATTTTTCCAGCTCCTCCAGGTGCCCATAAAACTAGCTGCAGATTCCTCCCTGAAGAGGAGAGCAGAGGTGAGGAGGAAACCCAAAGCCACAGCAAAGCCCCCTCCCCACAGCTTTTCCTGGGGAAGGGGAGATGCTTGGCGGAGGGCAGTGGCACCCAGCGCTGTGCCAGGGGCTCTCTCAAGCAGAAGACCCTCCAGATGGGCAATAAGCTCCCATCTTCACCCCATGAACACCAAGGGGCCTTTGCTACTGCAAAGCCCTGTCCAGCGTGCCCCAGCTTGGCTCCCGCTCCCGTTTCACTGGGAGCCACCACTCTTTAAGGAGAGTGGGGAGAAGCGAGGATGGGGAAACCTTCATCTTCTGGCAGGAAGGTGCAGTGAGACCACCAGAGCCCTGAGATATAACTGCCAGGCACCCTGGCAAAGCCTCTGTCCTGGCAGGACATCATCCCAGGGAGGATGCTGGCAGTCTGGCCACGCTGGCTCCCTGCAAGGTGGAGTGCGAAGCCATCCGGGCTGGCCCACAGCGGGGAGGAGAGAGCAAACAGCTCCATCGGGTGCAGGGAGAGGGATGGTTTGAGGATGAGGTGGTGGCGAGCAGCAGGTGTGCTGTGGATCTTCATCATGTCTGGAAAGCCAAAAAGCTGCCCATGGGGGGAGAGGGATGGGACTCGGGTAGGTGGAGATGGTGGGGTGGAGTAGGAAGGGGGTGCAAAAGAGAGAGGCAATTTCTTCTTCTCTTCTGTTTCCTTTTTTTTGCAGGCAGAAATGATCTCATGTTTTGTCTAATCTAAATTCTGTTAAGCAAGCAGGGAGAAGAAAAAAAGAGACGGAAAGAGAGCAAGGGAAGGCTACACAGTTAATAAAAATCTGCTAGACACATGTTCCCTGAGCTCAGAGAGCAGGAAGGGGGAGCGAAGCTGTACGGAGCCGTAGGAGAGAACGCAAAGGCGTGCTGGGGTCTCTGAACCCCCGTGGCGAGTTTCTTCCTCTTCTTCACCTGATGGGGAGCATTGCATTCGGGGCCAGGGCACAACCGTTCTTGGGCTGTGGTCACTGGTGGGTGCCAATGAGTCTGGGTTAGTGGCCAGACCAAGACCCCCGTGTCCCTTTACCTGTGTCTCTGATTCCTCCCAAGGTTATTAGGAAGGAAGGGTGCCTAAACACGCCAATGGCTTTCCCTCCTTTGTGTGCCGTGTTTGCTTTTCCCATCTCACTCGCTAAATCATACAGAGCAGGACAGATGCTCCCTTGGCCGTGCGTGTGGCGGGAGGCCGAGGGGAGGCTGAGAAAAGTCTTTTCTTTCCATTCTCATCCTCCAAAAAGGTTTTCTCACCTGATAGATTTCATTGGCTTTTATTTTTCTTCCCACAGCATCCACATGTGGAGCAGAGCAGGGCTGTAGGAGGCACGGCCAAGTGGACCAGCCTGCATGTTCGGTGCACGTTTGGAGCCAGTAGAAACCAGTCAAAAGGAGCAGTGGTGGCTTTTGTTTAAAATGTGGCATTTCTCAGCGAGATCTGTTCATTGCCTGGCTACAAAAACGTTTGTGCCAGCAAAAGGCGGGAGGTGTTATGGGGGTAGAAAGGGAAGGCTGGGGATGGGAACAATTCAGCTTCTCTCCACTGCTGGCTTACGGTGGCAAATGCTAGCTGTGGGTTTACATTGGCTTCTTGTCACATCCACTTTCAGCTGCCAGCGTGACAACTTCCCAGGGGAGAGGAGTCCCTGCCATGTCCCTGCCTGCACAGCGCATCGCCCCCGCTGAAGATGTCTGCTTTGGCTGCTGCTCTTCGACTGCAGTACGTTGTTTTCTGGTTTGTCTATGTTGCCTCATCGACAGAGTTGAGATGGGTCCAGTGTGCCCCAAAGAAGGCAGCAAAATCACCAGGAGGACAGCCTCAAAAGCGGCTTCTCCATTGATGCCTACAGGAGATCTCTGGAAGATACCTGCTGCGAGGTTTGGTGGTACCCACCTGTTGCTCCCAGCATTGCCCCAACCCACAGGTAATTTTACAAATGGATACCTGTGGTAGGGGTGTAGGTGAGCTGGGGGTTTTGCATTGTACTCCAAGGAAGCCTTTTGTCACCTTGGCAGAGCAAGGACTGCTGTGAAGGTGAAGGCGATCAGCGACATGGCTCTGGTTGGCACCTCCTGCAATTGTTCATCCCAGACATGGCCAAGGATGCTCACCCAGTGAGTGTCTTTCATCCTCCTCCTGGAGACAAGGTCCCAGGAGGTGCTTGCGAGGGGACAGTGAGTGAAGCTGGCCCATGGAGAGTGGTTCGGTCACAGGCAGTATGGGGGGAGAAGCGATGGAGAGCAAGGAGTGCAATGGAAGAGTTTTGATCGAGGTCTCCGAATGAGGATCCTGAAATACATTCCCAGGCCACAGAAACCACACTGGAAAATTCACTTTGAATTACGTGCTGTCAGGGCCGGAGATGGG
>NW_009597973.1:0-2596 GCF_000690535.1 Cariama cristata | reverse complement strand
GCTGCGCCAGCCCAGATGGGGCCTCTTGGTGTCGATTAACAAGACAAACAAACAGCATTGCCCATAACGAGCTCCGGCTTCGGGCAGGGAGGAGGGGTGATTAAAACAGGATGCCACTGCTGCCATGTGCTCTCGGGTTTGGGGCGAAGGACCCGCGCCCTGCAATGCCCACGGTCCCTTTCCAGAACCCCGGGGCAGATTCCTCTGAGCCCCACAGTGTGGTCCGTGGGTGCAATGAGATGCCGCCAGCATCTTCCCACGTGTCCCCAGATGTTTTGGTCTCTCGCATTCCCTTTGTTTTACCGCAGGGCAAAGTGTTCACATCCAGCCTGTGTCCCTCTGGGATGGACCTTGTAAGAGCAGATTTCAAGTAGGGGCAAAGGATTTTCTCCGGTGCCGGCAGCGGGATCCTCTGTGGGTCTGCCCGGGGTGGCTGCCCCGCGTCTAGCAGCAGGATCAGACCCCAGGGATGTCCTCTGTGCCACTCCGGGGTGTGGAGGGCAGCCCCGCTCCCAACCCCTACCCTTCCACCACAGACCGACACAGAAATCACACCATTACTAGACTGCTTGTAATAAAATCCCATTGCTTGTAAAACCTCTTTCAAGTGAGACCCCAGATGGCATTTTTTCCCCATTCAGCCTGCCCGGAGCACAGTGACGGAGCGAAACCTGCTGTAATCGAGCTGTGGCTCTGGCTCCAGGGACCCAGAGGAGGGGGCTCCGTGGCCTATCCCCTCTCCCCCTTCACCTCCCTGCATGTCTCCAGGGTCCATCAAAGCTCCCTGTTAACTACTGGTGCTCGGAAAGTCACCACACCTGGTGGGGACAGTCTGCTCCTGCCCACTGGAGAGCAGGGGGGTGGGCACAAAACACCCCATTTGCGCGGCCCTCAGCACCTCCTGAGCTGCAGCGAAGTCCTCAGCAATTTCTCATCTCCAACAAGGCTTTCACGTGGTTTGTGTGCGCCTGAGACTTGAACACGCGAAACGAGAGGCACAAAAGCACCGGAGAGAGATGGATGTTGGTGCAAAGATTCATCCGATTTTCCACCACACATTTATTTACAGCACCCCGGGTGTATCTCTGGAGCCCATTCGTGCTCCGAAGGTCCCGGCTTTCCTGCCATTGTCCTGAAACACAAAGCGGTTTCAGGGGCCCGGTGTGTCGGGGCAGTAATGAAACCCGTCTGGGAGCCGACGGCTTCTTTATCTCCCCAGCTCCATGTTCCTGAGGACCACGTTTTTTAATTTGTGTTGGATAAACAATATGGGATTGTGTACGCAAAGAAGCTCTAATTATCCCCTCGGGTTGTGTTTCCTTAAAGGAAATGAACTGGGCACGGCATTCCCGCTGGAGAGGTGCACCGGCGCAATAGCTTCCAGATTTCTCCCCGTGCCACGACAATCCGGCAGCTCCGACGGCCCCGGAGAGAGGAGAGGGATGCTGCGTGCTCGCTCCCAGGGGCTGGTTTCAAAGGACATGGGGGTCTCTCCTGCCTGAATAAACACCCCCCCAAAACGTGGGTGCATAGGAAAATGTAGCAAGTGGATGCGGAGTAGAAACCCGCCTCTCGTCAGGGCAATCCACTAAGGGTAGTCTTGACTCAGATCTTTAATCCTTCCTACCAGGAGCTTAAGCTGCATGCTCTCACCTTGCTGCCCAGGGAAATATTCCCTGCAGAAAATGCTTAAGGGCCATGCGAGAAATTATCTGGCAGAGATTACTTAGCGTTTGCATGGGCCCAGGATGGGTTTGGAGCCATTCTTAGATAAGCTATGACTTGCAAGAATTGCCTGGTTATTCACTGAAACTGTGAGCTGCTGTGGAAATGCCCCCCCATGCCTTCCCAGAGGGGCAGGTAGAGCCCAGGTCTCTGGACAGCTCCAAAGTTGCGGATACTCCCAGATAACCCCTGGTAGGCACCATCACCTGCCCATGCCAGAGAGATGAACCATGAATCGTCTGTATTTATCCCCACTCCACAACACTCACCAATCTTTATTTACACCGCTGACAATTGCTTTGGGCTATTTTTAGGCTTTATTGCTGATTGTATCTTTAATGTTATGGGCAGTTAACTTGGAAGCAGGGGAGTTAAAGCGGGAGGCTTTCACCTCTCCGGAGACCTGACATCAAACTGTCTTTATGGCAAGTGAAAACGAGCATGGTGGATGCTCCTCTTAGTCCATTGACCTCCACGGATCATCACGTTATTGGAGCTGATGGGCAGCCCAGGGCAGGCATGGCACTGGTACCCAGGGTGGGGAGACCACAGAGACCCCCCAAGGAGGACGGCTCCTCTGAGATGGCTCTGAGATGGGCAGCTGCTCTGGAGGGGGCAACACCAGAGCCCCCCAAACCCTGTGCCCCTTCCCTAGGGTTTGCTTTTGTCTTTCCTTGCATGGGGAGGGTGAGCTGCTCTATCAAAGCCAACAGAGCCAGGCAGAGAGAGCTGGGCTTCTGCAAGGGGCTGCTTGCAAAATAGCCCAGAGGGTCTGGGACTTGGGATGAACCGATGTGGGGGTAAGGGGGACCCAGAGTTTTGGGGGTTTGGGAAGGAGCTGCCGGGGCAAGGGGGAATGATCGACTGCCCG
>NW_009597972.1:8876-11632 GCF_000690535.1 Cariama cristata | reverse complement strand
AAGGGGGGTTAATTGCCCACGGTGCGGTGCCCATCAGCCGCTCCATGTTGCACCAACAGCCGGGCACTGAATACCTTCCTTGTTGGCCGCACTCCAGCCTGGCGGAGGAAGCTGCTGAGAAAATGCAATTACAGCAAACAACAGCCACACGCGCAAGCGCTGCAATCCACACCTGGCACTAATTAACTTAATTAGCCCTTAATGAGCTACACTGGTCGGAAGGCCTATTTTTACTTAATTATCCCCTAATGTGCTTGGCAGAAAGTGGGGGCTCTGATGGATGGAGAGGTTTTGCCTGGCTTCCTCTGCTCCAGCAGGGTACTCCATCATACCAGCGTCCTTAACGAGCTGAGCTGCCCGTGAGCGGAGCGGGGATGAGCCTGGGATGGGTGGGAGCCGGGCACCTGGCGGGCACCTGCCTGGCAAGCGGTGGGGTTTGGCTACACTTGTGGGGCACTCTGTGTGGCTTGTCACTGTATCCCACCTTCCCCAGGTCAGGGTGATGTTTAGGAGAGCCTGTGGCAGTGCACTGTGTGGGTGAAGTCTTGATGCCGGTGCAAAAGGCTTTCCTGGGGGCATGATGGCCTGGAGGTGCCAGGCTGTGCCATGCAGTGCCCACTGGGATGGCTGGATCCGGCTCTGCAGGTGGCTGGGAGGAGAAGTGGTGGCCAAGGTGCAGCACATCATCTCCCATCCCAGGGACCCCCATGTGAGGAAACACCCCGCGCATGACAGGCGGGGTAGGACAGAGTGACTCCATCAATCCCCAGAGAAGATGGGACTGGAGCAGGCTGGGGACGGGGATGGCCCAGTGCCACTGGAATCGTTCTCCCGCATCCTATGCTCTCCAGCCACAAACTGGGCAAGAGGAGCTGGTCCCGGGTGCAGGGAGGATGCTGCGGTCCCTGGATCTGGCCCTGCCGTTTCCACAGCAACCAGCATCATCCAGCCTGGCCCTGGTAGATGCGACATCTCTCTGGGGGCTTCCTAAGGAAGCGCGTCCTGATGGCCTGAGATAAAGATGCAGGAGCCAGCACCTCCAAATCGTGCCCTGGGGAGTCTAAAAGTGGGGTGCGGTGACTCGCTGCAGCAAGCCAAGGGGGGTGGCAGCGGCAAGGTAGGGAGATGATGGCACCTGTCACTGGCCCTTATGGGTACTGTCCCTTAATGTAAAGATTTTTTAAGTTAAAGGAAGAGCGAGAGCCAAGAGGTCAGCGCCACTCTTCCAGGCTTGCTGAGCCGCTTCCCAGATGGACACCTCTGTAAATTATAGATCAAATTCACTGTGCTTTCCCACAGCAGCGGAGCAGCTGAGCTCATGACATGCTTGTGAATGGAGTGGCTGTTCCCCACGTGACACCTTGGGGCTGGTGCTCTCCTCTCGCCTGCCCTGCCACCACCGTCACTGCACAGCCAAGCCCATCCTCGCCTGCAAGTGGCACTGGGCTGCACCGAGGCGGTTGGGCAGCACTTCCTCCTCACCCTCCTCCTCCTCACCCAAGGAGATTCAATGAATGGTGCCATGTCAGATATTACCCTCCCTTGGGTTTTGTCCCTACACCTTCCATCGCTCCTCATCCCATTGCTTCGGTGGGATGATGTCCTAATGCTATTTCAATAAAGTTTCTATTTCTAATTTCTTCCTTGTTAAGTTATCGCTGCCCAAACCTCGGCAAAACACTTGCCTGCTGCTTTTGCTGGTGCAGGCTGTGGTGCGGAGCTGCAGCGAGTCCCTGGCTGCTGGGGCCACTGTCCCTGCACCCTGTCCCACGGGACCCCCCACCCACCTCCCTCAAGCCTCTCCAGGCTGACGGATGCTTTTGCACCTCTGACTTGTTTGTTTAATGGGTTTAGGACCAATAAATTGGTCTTCATTGCCTTTCCCGGGTCTTATGCTGGGTGCAGGAAAGGTGCATAGGCTTTTGGGAGGTTTCTCCTGGTCTGGAATTTGGTTAATTCACCCTGTTCTCGCTGATGACTCGAATCAGAAGCGCGAGGCCGTTTATTCACACACTAAAGTCTGTTGAGTGTTTAAAGGAGGGTTTAGAAGCAGGTGGTGGGAGGAGGGAGGGCTCTGAGGGTTGCTGGTGGGGATGCCCAGCACCCCCTGGCAGCAAAGGGGCCGGCCTGTCCCCCACAGGCATCATGTCCCCAAGGGGCATCTTGTCCCCAAGGGGTGTTCTTGCCCTAAGGGGATTTCTGTCCCCACGGACATCCTGTCCTGGATGGGGGTCCTGTCCCTAAGGGACATTCTGTCCTGGAAGGGAGGATCCTTTCCCCGAGGGACATCTTGTCCTGGGTGGGGGTCTTATCCCCAATGAACATCCTGTCCCCAAGGGTCATCCTTCCCTGGGTGGGACGGGGGTCCTCTCTCTGAAGGGTTTTCTGTCCCCACAGAACACCCTGTCCCCATGAGGTGTTGTATCCTGTCCCCATGGATGTCCTGTCTGAGATGGGGCTACTGGCTCCCCAGCCCCACTCCACCGGACGATTTCCACCCTGCTCACACCATGGCACAGTTGGGCACCTCTGAGCCTCCTGGGCACCCCAGCCTCCCCCAAGGGACCGCCGATCACCCAGCCTTGCCCCCCGCAATGCCCTCACCTCCCCCTGCTCCCACGGGCAGGTCCTCAGGGGGCAGCTCACGCCGCGCTTACAACAATGCTTTGCTGCAGGAAAAAGGGGTCTGAGGTTGCTGAGGGGAGCCTGGCCGGGGGAGGGGGGGGCTGGTGGCCGTTTCCAAAACTGAGGCTGGT
>NW_009597972.1:947-8862 GCF_000690535.1 Cariama cristata | reverse complement strand
ATAGGGCGCCGAAGGGTGCTTGAAGGTGAGCTGATACAGATTCATCAGTGGCTGGGTCTCTCTGGCAGAGGCATTTAAGTAGCGCGAAGAGGATGCTGGAAAAGCGTTTCCAGCAGTGAAATCTGTCATTTGTCCCTAAAGGAGAGTGGGGGGCTCCAGGCATGCAGCCCACCCAAAAAGCACCCACCGCTGTAGCAATGTGGCTTTTTTAACTGTGGGCTGAAGCCCCTGACCGCGTTCCCATCCTCTCTCACTCACTGTCAGGTCCGGCATCCCTGCCTTTGACCCCCACCTCACCCACCAAGCAATATTTTGGCATCTAACGTCAACAGAAAGAAGCTTTTTTCCAAAGACACCTTGCTCTGGGAAAACCCATGGTGCTCCCTGGGGATGGCATCCATCTCACCTGGGCACCCCCACCTCCCTAGGGAGGGAAAACCCCACGGCAGGGCGCAGGCATCGCCCCCCACTTGGGCTTTATATTTGTTACTTTTTTAATCTCTCATTTGAAAAGGATATAAAGGCGGGAGAGATAAATTAGTCCCATTCTTCTGGGAAGAATGAAGTGACCCTGTGAGGCGAGGGATGGTGGTGATGCCTGTCCCACCGGCCGAGGCAGAAATGCTAATTTCTCCTTTCCTCCACTAAACGCCGGAGCAAAAAATGCTAATCAGGCTGACGGCGGGCTGGAGATAAAAGTCTGTGTGTCTGCCTGTACGCATGCAGATGGGTTTGAGCGCCGCGATAAGCTGGCAAACAAGGTAATTAAAATAATTAAAATGCTAAACAAAGGGGAGGATGGAGGCGAGCAGTACAAAGGGCTGGGAGGGATGAGCGGCCCTTGGGAAATGGCAACTGGGTGCTGGCGAGGAAGAGGAGGGCAGAGGGATGGAGGTGGGTGGTGAGTGGGCTGGGTCTCCCGTGGGAGTCGAGGGGCTGCGAGGTGCATCAAATAACCCGCCCCACCGCAGAGCCCGGTCCCCAGGCTGCCGCTGGCTCCAGCTGCGGGGATGTCTGCTTCGTCCCCATCCACTGCTAGCCCCTGCCTGCCACGGTGTCCCCTGCAAAGATGTTTTGGGGGTGGGGGTCCCTGTCCCAGGCAGGCACCCCCCCAGCCAGGGGGAACCTTGTGCAAAGGGAGCACAGGCAAATTCCCACCGGCTTGGCAAATTTCTCCAGTTGAAAACAAACTGCCCCCAAAACAGGCATGTTCTGCTGCTGGAAATAACTATCTCAAAGTCTGCCTTTTATTAACAACATCCATTAAAACAAACAAACAAACAAAAAGTGAGCTTGAAATTAGAATTAATTTTTGTTTCAGGCCAAGAGAAACATTCGATTTGAGCAAAACAAAGTTTTATTTAAAGCAAAGTCCTCAGGTACCAGGCAGCTTTCCTTCACGAGGAGTGCCGGGGGCTGGAGCCGCCCTAGAGACCCCTTTGCCATGCCAGGGCCGAATCCCAGCGTCGATGGCTGCAAGTCCATGCCAGGGCAGCATTTGGTGTCAGCCAAGGTTACACTTCCCATTGCAAGCAGGGTTCAGGCTTGCTTGGGTTGGTGTCAGCTCCTCCGTGCCCAGTGCAAGATCAGTCTTTACCTTTGCCTGGGGTTGTCCCTGGGCCTGGCACAAGGGACAGTGCCACCCAAGGTGCTCCCACCCTATGTCACCTCGTGTGTCCCTCCTCCCCAGCTGTGCGGCACCCACTGTGATAGGGGCGATGGGAACATCCTTGCTGTGCAAGATGCAAGGTGCGATGGGGACATCCCTGATGGGCTGCCACAACCATGACACATGCAAGGTGCGATGGGGACATCCCTGATGGGCTGCCCTTGCCACACAATGTACAACAAGCAATGTACAACATGCGACGAGGATGACCCTGCCAGGCTGTGTTGCCCCATGCCAGGTTTCTGGGTGCCCCGGTTCTTGCCCAGTGGCCGTGCCCCCTGACACCCACCCTTGTGCCCGTGAGATGGTTTTAGCAGAAGCCATGGAGGGTGGGGAAAAGCAGCTGCCCTGTGAGTTGCGGTGGGGGGGTCAGAGCTGAGATCCCCCCCGCTGAGCTTCCTGCTGCAAAGGAGCTGTAGCCCAAAAGCAGGCTGGCGGGGCTTTTTCAGCCTGCCCGCCGGCGAGCCGAATCTCCGGCTGCAGTTTGAAGCTCGCAGACAGCTATTTAACACAAACAGCCAAGCTGTTATCTTTTCCCTTAGGGCCACCATCCCTTTTGCTTCTCAAATGCCAAATTACAGCCTACATTTAATTTCAATGCCACGGGGAGATGCGTGTCAAGGGAGGGCAGCTTCGTTTAAAATTAGCCACATTAGATTAGTGGTGATACAGCCGGGGAGCAGGGTTTCGGAGAGAGGAGCTACGTCCGCCTGAACTTTGGGGGAATTCCTCCAGGCACGTTGAGGATTCAGGGTCTGGCGGAGCCAGGTCTGCCCCATCTGCTGCATTCCTGGCTCCCGCAGGGATGCTGGCTCTGACTGGGGATGTCCCACGCTGCATGGGACCAGGGAAGGGATGTAGGGCATGGGAGGCACAATGCAGCACCACCACAGAGAGATACAGAGCACGAAGCATGTTTCCAGCCATCAGCTGTTATTTATTTGACCAAGGGAAATTTATAAGGATCTTCAATGAAAATAGTATATTTTTTTTTCCCCCAGCAGCGCTCATGGGAGCAGTGCACTGAGGTGGTGTTGGCTTCCCAGCCGTGGCATTGGCATCAGTGGGATTCCTGCAAACTTTTTGCCTGTAGGTACACAGGTTGAGCAAGGGAGGGGGAAAAGAGCGATGAACCCCTGCTAGTGCAAAGCTACATTCTGCTCTGGTCTGAGCCCCCAAAATGATGAGTTTTTTGGGGGAAACAATTGGAGGAGTTTGAAACCAGCTGTGTGCACATAAAAAGTATCGGCCTAAATCTCAAAATATTTCTTTTTTTAACACTGAAATGCAGAAATGCTAAAATTGTGGGCAATGCATTCATGGGGAATAGTAGTGACAGCCAGAAAAAAAAGAGAGAGCCCGTAATTGCAGGCTTTCACTGACAGCAAAACAACCCTTTAATAATAACTAAATACAAGGAGCGTGCAGGGACCAATCTTCTCCAAAAGAAACAAACACTGATTTCTCTTTTTTTTTCTTCCTCACGAGAAGCATCTCTGCCACAAAAGGGCCGGCCAGCATCACCCTGTGCCTCCTCCAGCCCCGAGGACCCAGCTTGCCCCACCAAGGATTTCCAGGCTCGCTGGTGTGTGGCAGGGGAGGATGAGCTCCAGCGATGCTCCTGCTCCTCCATGCCAGTACCCAGCGGTGCCAGCCCGGCCGCTTGCAGGACGTACGATGGGTTCACGTCATGACAGGGTCCAGCATCCCCTGTGCACTGGGAATCGACTTGGATAATAAAACTACTGCAGCCTTGAAAACCCCGGGGTAGGGTTGCAGGGTGGGGAGGAACAGGCACAGGACATCGGGAATGAAGCAGAAGAAATATGGAGAAGAAGGTCCCCAGGGAGGTCCCTGATAGGACTGCCATGGGCCAGTGCCACCCCTGCTCCTGCTCCATGCTTGGGCCAGAGCCCTTTGGGCAGGCTGCAGCGGGAACCCGGGCAGCCCCACGGTACAGGGATGCTGCTGCACGTCCCTGTCACGGGGATGCTCCTGCATCTCCCTGTCACACAGATGCTCCTGCACGTCCCTGTCACAGGGGTGCTCTTGCACGTCCCTGTCACAGGGGTGCTCTTGCACGTCCCCCTTGCAGAGGTGCTTCTGCGTGTCCCCATTTCAGGGCTGCTCCCACGTGTCCCCATGGTGGGGATGCTCCTGTGCAGCACTGCTGCTGGCTGGCCACAGCCCTCCAGGTGCTCACCCCAGGTGACACGGGGGCCAGCGTGGCTCCAGCAGGAGCAGAGGAGATGCTGATGGGGCTGTGGCCTGTCCCACGGGGACTTTAGCAGCTCCTGTCTCTCACAGCATGCCAGGACCCTCCCGCAGCACTCCCAGTTTCAATGGACCACACTATCCGGCTCTTCCTTACAGGACCTCCCTGCCTCACACAGCAAATCCAACCCCCTTGTTGGGGGCAGCTCTTCCCTGTCCCGAGACCACCCAAAATACGGTTTGCTTTCCTATGCAACCAGCTGGCTATTTTTACAGCAGGTGAGAAAGCGGTAGCAGAGGAAAGGGGGAGCGAGGCCAGGCAGAGCAGCACGGAGCCACAGGGATGCTGCATCAACATGCAGAGCGGCATGCCAGCTCGACGGTGGCCCGACGGTGTCTAGCTCACCCAGACAAACTGCCGCCAGGAAAGGTGGCAAATTCAGCCCCAAAAACGACAGTGGAGAAGCAGCCTGGCTTGAGCTGGGGACAGTGGGCTGAATCCTGCCCGTGGGACCTGCTGGTGGGAGCTCCTGTTGGCCCCGTCTGTAATTAGGCTGCAATTTAGGTGCTAGCTCCAATTAGAGAAGCGAGGCCACGTCCTCAGCTTGCATAAATCAGCAGCATAACCCTGGTGCCGAAGCCACCCCGCCTGTCCCCTCCCTCTCACTGGAGGTGCCATTGCGGGTGGGAAGCTGCCATGCCCGGTCCGGGCTGGCCAAGCCCCCGGTGCCAACCCCGGTGCTCGGGAATCCGCTGCCTTGTGGGCCTTCAACTAATGTGACTTGCATCTGTAATTTATTTTTAAAAGGGGATTCTTGCTTTCTCTCTCTCCAAGCTGCCTGCTGGCTGCTCCTGGATTTTCCAAGCAAAGGGAAGGGGAAGAGGGGTATGAATAAAATATCATCATGACAGCTTTTATATATATACATGAACCTGCTCCGCCAGGCTGCAAGCTTCATTTTTAAATAAGAAGCTTGACTCCATTCCCAAGAGGCCAGGAGAACGCAGCGGGCTTTTAAGAGAAGGGACCAAAACAGAAGAGCATTTTCCTCTTCCATCACATCAGACTAGAGCTGGGTTAATTACACTTCTCTGTCCTGATTTAAGCACGGGAGCTTATTCAGTACAACTGTTCCTTTATTAATGAATTGCAACCCAATTTTAACTGGAGGAAGCTGGCGAGGAGGAAAAAAAAAATAAAATAGGAAACCTTTTGCCAGCATGCTCTGTTTGCTGCTGCCTTTCATTTACATAACTTCAAAGTGATGCATTTTTTAAACCAACCTATTTTTGGGTCCAGCTGGCCTGCATGGGTGCATGGACATCCGTGCAGATGTGCTGCCTGGCATCTCCCCATGTGTACCCGTGGCTGCCCCAGGGTGCAGCATCTCCTGGGCACGGCCGGGATCCACCACCCTGCTGGGCTGAGACATGGCTCTCCCATGCTCTGCTGCTGCCCGAGATGCTGCTGGCTCACTGGGGCACATGTTGCCCTGAGTTTATGACTTGGTGCCAGCCAGTCCCTACAACAGTATCCCGGGGCCCTGGTCCTGCCCCAGCCCATCCTCCCTGGGCTGTACCAAGAGGCTTACGGAGGATGCCCCGGGGAGCTGGGGGACACGCTGCCCCAGCCCTGTGCCAATCCCTCAGGGCATCGCTGGCACCTCGGGGTCCCGCTCTGCCTCCCCGCAGCATCAGGGGAGCCGCGGGCATCACCGCCCGCAGCCGCGTACTGGGGAGCCAGGGACATATGCTGCTTTTTCACACCGCGGAAACAACACCTGCTCGGCTCCCTGCTCAGCCCCAGGCAGGCAGGAGGGGAGCCCATCGCCCTGGTGCCCCCCGGGACATCCCCATAAGCCCCCTGCCCCCAGTGGGGCTCAGCCTCCCCTTTCCAGCCATGGGCACCCATGGGTGGCCTGAGCTCTGGAGCCCCACAGGACGGCACAGCAGCTCCCCAATGCCAGACGAGCAGAGAGAGCCAAGAGCAGCTTCCCAGCCCCAGCATGTGCCAGGACCCAGCCCAGGGCCAGCACCCACCATCGGCACCCGCCGTCAGCCCGCTCCACACACGGGAGAATATCATGGATATTCATGAGCAGAGAGTTCGCTGATCAAAAGGCGCAATCCTGTTTTCCTTTATAATATATCTGGTTAATATGGACTTAATGAACGAATGAATAATAAATTAGTCCAATTTTGTTTTCTTTATTCTTGGAAAGGCGGGCACGAAGGGGGACTCTGTGCAGGTTTGATTGATAGTGGGGGCTTGCTGGGAGATCTGCTCCTCAAGCCCTTATTAAATATGAAACAAATAACGGTGCAATTGGTTTAATCTTGTTGCAGCAGCGGATGCCAGCTGAGCGGGGGGAGAGGAGGAGGAGAAGGAGGACGGGGAGGAAGAGGGATCCTCCGTTGCCTTCGCCCCGTGCTGAGGCAGGGCGCGAGGTGCCCGGGCAGGGTGCCGGGCAGCTCAGCGTGGTGGGGTACTCTCGTTGCACCGTTAACCGGAGCAGGGTGCGGGCACGGCGCTGCAGGAAGCAACCGGCACTGCACGGTACCAGCACGGCACGTGGCCTGGGGTGATGCAAAAGGCATCACGAGGGGATGGATGGACTCTGTGCAACGGCATTGTTGCACCAGCTGAATCAATGCAGAGTCTTCTGAGCTTGGTGGGGTGATGTCTGAGGAGTTTTCACCAGAAGAAGGACAAGATGACCAACTCCATCAGGGAGATGAGTTGTGGCCACCCCCCCGTCACAGCCACAACCCGAGGATGGCGAGGGGCCATGGGTCCCAACTCAGCAGCACAGCTCGCTGAGCCGGTGCTGCCTCGGCCAGCACGGCTCATTACAGCCTTTGGGTTCATTTCACATCCTACCTGCTGATGCGAAGCGCTGGGAGAAGGGGTTGAGTCACGGGCCGCTGGCGCATCCTCCACCCAGCTGAACCACAGGAAGGCGGCCGCCCAGATCGAAGCCCACCCAGGCTCAGGGTGTTTCCCCAGGGAGGACCAGGGCTGGTGTGCAGGTCTCCAGGGACACAGATCCCTTTGGAAACACCCTCCTGGCCTCCAAACGGCTTCAAGGTCTGGGGTCCATCCTGGCCCATCCCCAAAATGAGATGCCAAGATACCCCCAAATGAGATAGCCACTGAGATGTCCGAACCACCTGGGCTCCCTCCAGAGCCAGCAATGGGAGCATCCTCCTGCCCTAGGACCACAGCACCTACCTCTCCCCACCAAAGGTGCTGGGCTCCCTGGGGGGTGATGGACATCAGTATCGTGGGTGGCTTTCCCACTCCCAGCACCCCTCTGCCCTGCCAGGAGGGGCCGGGCAGTGGCTGCCACCCAAACCAGTGCCACCACAGGTCCAGCTTACACCCCAAGGTCACCTCTTTGCCTCCCCGGTGCCAGGGATGCTCCCATCCCTCCAGCCTTTCCAGGCAGGACGAAGGGGTGAGTGCACCCTGCTCTCTGCCTCCAGGTGGGTGCCAGCACCCTGAACTACCCAGTGATGACTTACAGCACCCAGCCTCCGCCGGTGCAGCAGGCGTTCGGTGTGAAAGCTGCTCATCTCCAGGTAGCTTTCCACTGCCATCACTTCAATCAAAAAAAAAAAAAAAGCAATTCCCAGCTGCCACCAGCTTAGCACCACTCCAGCTGCCTTGGCCCAGCCTTGCCGCTTCCCTTTGAGGCTCAAAGCCCCTCGCTGGAGTCCCGGCCACGGTGGGAAGCCGGGCTGGGGATGAAAGCACCGCTTACCTGCTTACTTCTGCTCCAGCGCCCAACGAGCAGCAACGCATGGATTACCAAAAATAATTCCCCCTAGAAAAGGAGGGAAAAAAAAAGAAGCAAAAAAGAAAAAAAAAGCCTGTGCTGTGGGAACAGCCAGCTAACCTCGAAAGCCTCTTACCTGGCTAGATTTAACTGCCTTTGTTGCTGCATCAGCCTGAAAAATCCCCTCTTGTATCGTGTTGGTGTTGCTGGCAGGTCCCAGCCCCTTCACGGCCCGTTTTAATGACAAGGAGCT
>NW_009597972.1:0-897 GCF_000690535.1 Cariama cristata | reverse complement strand
AACCCCAGCTCATCTACTGCGGTTTTTTTCTTTGCGGGCCTGTGCTTGGTGTGCACAGGGCTTCAGGGGCGACCCGGGAAGAATTTGCCTGTATTAAACAGCCGCCCCAGCATTAAAATGTCTTCTGCCTCCTTGAGCCCGCTTATCGCCGTGATCGGAATTGAGGCGCTCGCAGCTCGCTTGCAAAGCGGCATTTCTGAGCCGTCTCTCCAATCTATTAATTAATTAATGGCTTTATTATTGCTAGAGGAATGGCACGGGTTGCGCCCGGGGGCTGTGGACACGAGGGGAAGGGGAGCTTGGGTGAATCCAGGGTGTGAAGGCGAAGGCCGGGGCTGTCCCTGGGGGTCAGCACTGGTGGGACGCTGCTCCCCTGCACTCCCCGTCCCCATCCTTCACTGGGGGCAGCCCCAGGGCCACCTCTGCCATCACGGCTCAGAGCCCAGCAGCTGTGCCGCACTCCAGCCAGCAGCGTCGTGGGGCTGGGAGCGGGCAAGACACCGCGAAAGGGTAAAGGGGAGCTTTTTGGGAAGAGGCCGAGCAGGGACATCGATCCAAACCACCTGCATTCTTAAGCCATGCCCCAGCCCCAAGGGCCACCTTCCCTCGTGGTTTTGGGATGAAGTTGCTGCCCTTACACTGGCACGGGCAAAAGGGAAGCCAGAGTCTGCGTCTCACCGCCTGGCATCCCCCTCTTGCTGTCCCCTCTCTGCCTGGCGTGACGGGGAGCGCTCCGGGCTGGCGTCCCCGAGCCTGGGTGCCATCTGCGCTTTCCCTTTGATTTTTCCGCCAGCTTGACCCCAGCCCTCGGAGCTGAAGGGGGAGGCAAATTAGTTGTGAGGCATCAAAGGGGGGAGGCGTGCATGTGGATGGGGCACAACACCAGCCCCAATGTCC
>NW_009597971.1:6097-15825 GCF_000690535.1 Cariama cristata | reverse complement strand
CTTGTGCACCTCCTTGTTGGCACAGCATGAGAAACTGAAAAATCTGTGACTTAGAGTAAGCACTACTTAGCAACAGCTAAAACATCAGTGTGTTATCAACATTATTCTCATACTAAATCCAAAACACAGCACTGTACCAGCTACTACGCAGAAAATTAACTCTATCCTAGCCGAAACCTGGACAGAGACAAACTTTTGTATTTGTGGATTACCATTCCCTCTTTCTAGAGTAGTGGGGTATCCTGCACCTCACCGCAGGGGGGTTGGACTAGATGACCTCTAACGGTCCCTTCCAGCCCAAATGATTCTATGATTCTATGATGATCCCTGTAAGATCCCTGTCCTGAGAGCTGTGCACTAGAGAGGGAGTCAGTTGGCAGATCCAGAGATGTCAGAGAATCTGAGGCTGCTGGAAATCTGCCAGTTGTAGTGTCAGACCCATCCCTCTGTCTGAGTTTCAGCTGATTCTTCGCTGATGGTATGAGAATCAGGACAGCCAAATTTATATTCATAGTTGTAAATTACTGCAATTCCTATGATCTGTCCCTTTGTCTCCAACTTAGCTATACTAATTGATAAACATTCTTCTTAGAAGAAGTTACGCTTAATTTAGTGGAGGATAAAAGAAACCTTTAAAACAAACTGAGAAAGTCTTTGAGATTTTAGTTTCACAGTCAATTTAAGCGATGCTGTTGCTGGCCGCCTAGTCTGGCCTCACCCAGCTTGTGGAAGTCAAGCCTGTGATGTGCTGCTTTTGTGCTTCCTAGATTCATGTTCAAGGCAGTTCTTTGTGTGACTGAAATGGCAGTTATCTGACTCACCTCTTGAGCTGGTATTATGTACCTTTCCTTGCCATCACTGTTAGAAGCTACCACATCAATGGAAGGAGCAGTATTATCTGGATGAAATGTGAATGTCACAAGAATGGGCTGTATCAGACCATCTTCTAGTTCTGCATTTTTAGTATTCAGACAACATTGTCGGCAACAGAAGGCAGGCGTCTTCCATAACAGAGCTGTTGCAGTCGAAGCAGAAATGCTGACATGTGTTAGTGACATTCCAAGGATGTTTAAACTCACGTCTCTGTTACATTTGAACTTGGTTTTCCACTTTAGTTCAAAGGCAAATCAAAGTTGAAGTTTTTGATTATGATATTTCTGAAACTCCACATCACTTTCAGTGCTTGGTTTACTCTCTTAATGACATAAAACTCATGGCATCAGTAACTAATAAGATTCCTCTTATTAGATTATTAGAGAAGCAGATATGTCTGGTGTCATTTTATTTAGAACCCATAGGAAATAACTTTGCTAAAACACTTTTCATTGAAGACCGGAGACAGTGTTAAGTCAATGTGCTATTAACCCATTTGTGCTTAGCTCTGTACAGTCCAAGAATGCCGTCTGAGATGAAGTAAGATTGAAGAGCTTTAGGTTTAATTCCTTGTTTCTCACAGATTTCCCATATGACTTTGAGCAAATCACTTCCTCTTTTGATTCTGTCTGGAAAGTGGAGAGCACAGGATTTTCTGCCTCACAGGCATACTGTAAGCGTGTCATATACTCAGATATCGTGGTGTGGGGGAGCTACAGAAGCACGTAAAGTAGGCAGATGTGGTACTGCTCCTCAGTAACAGCTTTGGCAGAGAACAGCATGCTTAGGCTTTCCACAGGACTGTGTGAAGTGAACATGTTTTCTGCCTCCCTCTTACTTTCATTAAAAAAAATAATTTTTTTAAAAGAACAATAGCTGTACTGAATCTGTATCTTTATTCATACACACTGGAAAGTGGTTGCAGCTTGAAGCATAAAGCTATGTGAGGATGTAAGAGAGTGAGATTTTCTTTAATTTGAATTCTGACAAAAGTGGTTATGCCTCACATTCTCCTTCCTCTTACTCCCAATTGTCTCCCCTGACGGGCTCCTATCATTGAAATCTATTGATGAGAAACACTGATATAGACACATATTAAGAGGCAAATCAGCAGTCACAGGGCATCCAAACTTAGCACAGCAGGGAACATAATAACCAAAAATTAAGCCTGTTGCTAAGGAAAATAATTCAATGATAGCTAACTCTTAACAGTCAATTTCAGCAATCAAGAAAGGGGATAATTTTACACAAAAAAATGGGTGGCTTCCACTTTGTGCTGTAGGATACATAACTAGTTGTTTTACCCAGGCAACTAATACGACGATCTCGCAATCAGGAGGTTTCTCACACCATCGCACTCTTAATTTTACAGAGCAGTGGATCGCTGCCTCTGTCTCCTTGGGCTACCTTGCACCACTGCTTTTCTGTGGTGTGCAAAGTGTCATAGGAGAAGCATCGGTTTTGCAGCATAAGTCACTTGACATTAACACCATTCTCGGTGAGAGTAAAGCCATAATAAAGAAGTGGAACTGTGCATTTATTTAGTATTTAGATGGACTTTGTCACAGCAAGAAATACACGGGGAAGAAAAAAAATAAGAAAGCATTGTAAGTCTTGTTAATACCAGCTTAAACTGTTGTTACTTAAAATTACCTAAAAAATGTGTGTAGTTTTTCACTTTTTATTCAGTGGCTTATGAAAAGCATGGCCTTATGTTCGGCCAAGGTTGTCCTGGAAGGTATCCTCCTATAGGTCTGACTCTTATACAATCTTAACATGTATGGTGGGAATTTCTTGTATATCCTGCCTCACAGAGGGAGAACTGAAGCTTGGAAAGATTTAGTGACTGGTTCAAAACCTGCTTGAAGTCCATGGAAGGATGGCTTTTGATTTCGATTGTGGCCCTAGTGACTTGTCTGCTGCTGTACAGGGAGTTTGAACATGGAATTGACCTTATCTCACCCAGCAGCCCGCTTTTTGAACAAGAACATCCATCCCCTCTCTTTGAAGCCACTCTTTGAACACAAATTTGGCTATCACATTAGTTAAGTGGGGTATTTCAGGTTCTTGAAAGGAGTTTTTTGATCATCTGAAAAAGCTAGTATGGTTTAAATGAAATTTGGGCCAATGGTGCTTGACATGGCTTTTGATAGCCTGCTTGTATGTGTTTCATTAGTATATATACCTGACCTTATTTTTACTCTCTGTAGTATTAGTAGAAAATAATAGTAACTATTTTCCAAGGTTTGGATTGTATTTTGTATAGAAGGAGGTCTTATTGGGAGAGTTATGATCATCTGATAAACCAACTGATATAGCTGTAAAAGGGGACAAACTCTCAAAATAAAAGTCTAGCACTTAGAAAATAAAAAGTACCATGAAAATCTTAGTTACTTTTTTGTTCTGAAAATTCCTGATGCCAAGAAAATGTCTCTTATATCATGTAAATCATACTTTTCTCACGTAGCCATAGATAATTCCATCTGCTCTGTTAACATGTTCATACTTGTTCCATCTCAAGGCTCTTTTTATTGATCACTATACACGCGTGGGATTGCATGGGTTGAGGTATGATGAAAATGATATGTTAAATTGTGGCATCAAAACAAACATGAGTTGTGGAAACAAACCTATACAGCAGGTAAAAAATGCATAAAACAGCAATTTTACTTCAAAAAAATCTTTTAGCTATGGAATTAATTTTAAATTTTTATTGCTTTAACAGCAATGAGTATATTATCCATATGTGTTCTGCTAAGCATTACAGATCAGTAACTTGTAGATAGCTGAGAAAGTTGTCTTGAGAATGTAATAGCTTCTTGGTTTGAAGTGCGTGTTTGCAGTACTGGTATTTCCAATGTGCTTTAATCATGTGTAGGATTCCCATGATTGATACAGAAAAAGGGAATTTTATTCTTTCCTTATTATCAAGTTTGAGGGACCTTAGTATGTTTATTTCTTTATCAAGGAAATTGGATCCTAGATCATCCAACCCATGTCTTTTCAGGTTTATTTACATTGCAGACCATCTCTTAACAAAATGTCCCATGAGCTAACTCCCTTTTGTGCTTGCTGTTTAGCCCCCCACTTCTGACATTCCCAGGTGCAGAGATGTCCCATTTGCTCCCTGACTGCAGGGGAAAATTATGATGCCTTCATCCACCAAGCATCTTTACTTAGCCTTGCTGATGTGGAGAAGACACAGCTGGATGCAACAGTAAGCTCCTGTAATGGCAGCTGGTTTGAGTTGGACGGGGGTTAAGGGTTCCTAAAAGTTGAACGAAAGGCACTCAACAATATGGGGGCAATCACTCAGAAGAACAATCTGAGCATCTGCTAAAAAGCTTGCTGCCATCTCTTTAAACTTGATTTTGTTGCTGTTAAAACCCAACACTCGCCTCCCATACTCGCTGTGATACTCCCATGCATGTTGCACTGTGTATCATCGAAATGAATGCCAAATACCTCACTAACGCTTTCTCACACGTATTAGACCTTTCTTCCAGAAGGCTGCCTTGTCTTTTCAAACTTAACATTGGTGGTAAGTTCAGTAATCAGGCTATAGCCTAAGGACTAAGTATTCTTTCTCTGGTATTCTTTTTCCCTCTGATGTTGTTAGTAAGTATTTGTAATCATATTAATATTTGTACCTATATAAGTCCTATTTTAGCAAACCAGAGGCATGCTGGTGAGTGCTAGCTCTCACGGACCCAAAGTATGCTGTCTGCATGCGACAGCAGGGACTGCAGTGTCAAGAGTCGCAGATTTCATTTTGGTGAAGTAATGCTAACTTACATTATTTTGCGTGAGATTACAAAGAAAGATTGGGATATTTTATTACACTGTCAATCAGCCGGTAGCCTAGCTCTCATCTGAGTACCGAGCCCTCTCCCCTCTTCCTCCTCAAAGAAAGCAAACAGAAAGCCTCACAGTTTTTGAAGATGTTTATCGTGAAATGTATGGAGCATGGTGACACCTTCAAACAGAACAGAAAACACATGCCAAATCAGTTCTATTGTGAAGTAAAGAGAGCAGGTGGATTTCGTGAATATATATGTGTATTTACTGGGCATCGCAGATTTTTCTAAAAATGAAGATGAGAGTTCGTCAGTACAAAATAGGTGGCAATTGAATGAATTTCTTTAGAACAGAAGTTTTTATTGGAGAAACATAATAATTAGTTTCCGCAACCCGTAGCTGCAGACACTGACTCTTCTGCTAATGAAAGATACTGCAGATATTGGCTGCCAAAGAATACAGAAAAATTACAGACACTGACAAAAGGGTGTATTTTTCATTTACTAACTTTTCTTTCAATATTCCCTTGAGTTACCTTGTTTTGTTTACAAGAGATTCTGGGGGCGGGGGAGGGTGGCACATGGCATGCATGGGCAATTACTTTACATACTCATTTCAATCATAATCCATTCAGAATGATAAAAATGAAATCAAATGTAATTTATAATCTAGAACATTGCAGCTAGAGCTTTTTAAATGTTACAGCTGCAATGTGATTTGACATAATCCCTTACAATCATTCAGGCTCTTTTAAAACCAAAACACATTTATCCATAAGTGACAATTACATCTCCATTTTTTCTTCTGAAAATTTAGTATGTTATTATGGTTTGAGGGGTGATCTTATTTAAGTAATGATTGCTGGTTGCATAGGAAGCTGTTTCTTTTCAGACCCACACCTATCCTGAACCTGTTCCATGGACTATCATTTGCTAATTAATATGAAATAACATGCCACTGTTAGTTCAAAAGGAGAACTTCAAATGGAGCTTAGCCAGTTATAATGGCTGTCTTGTTAATACCATCGTCATGTGCTCTAAAATGACACTAAACAGTAATTCCACTATAAAAGTATTATGATATGAATGGCATTTCATTCTGTGTCTACAAATCCCAAACCAGTGTGAGATGATTGTGTATCCTTCCTCCACACTGGGAGAGGAATTCCCCTAAACCTAATGTGGAGTGTAATTTCTTAGTTACTGATTTATTTCCAAAAGGACAATTGTGACAGAATCCCAGTAGCCCGATGCTGAAGCACATCTGTAGCACATTTCTGAGCAAGCTACTGCCAATACAGTTTCTGTTTTGTCCACAGAAGCTGATCCCTTCTGGGTGGTTAATTGCCATTATCTTTTCTTTATGTCTTACAATCAGCAATGTCTAGTTGTTTTTTCATGATTTTGTAAAACACTGCAGCATTATTCACTTTGGCAAAGAACGTCTGGATGTGCTGAGTCCAAAGTTGACAGTTGTTGGAAAGACCGATTTCAGCAGGCTCTGGATCATGCGTGTCTTGTCATGCTTTACATCACCAGCTGAAAGCCCTGTTTGCTTCTGGTTGTAGCTTCCTGTCTCTCCTTCTTGAAGCAGCCTCCTTTCAGGTCTGGTGTGCTTCTGAGAGTTGTGTGATAATGGGAATCTCCCTCTTTGAGGTTTTAAATTTGACTTAGTTGCATATTGAGGCAAATTCTCTCTCTCTACTCTCCCTTTGACTGTGACTTCTTGAGGAAGAAAAATGTTTTGCATTTACTTTGGGGAAAAAAAAAGTCTTGACCTTCATGAAGTGACTTGATCGCTTTCAGAGACATAGCAGAGGATCAGAGCTCCCCAGCTGGGCTTGAAAATGCCAATATTGATGCAATGAGGAAATTCCAGTAGAGAAGAAGTAAAGCAGAAACTACAAAGCTGGGAAAATACCAGGCAGTAGGTACTTGGTACTAGGTAAAAGGGATGTATTCTTGGTATTGCAGCCTCAAGAGATTAAAACCTTGAGTTGGATGTTCCAAAATGATCATCTGTTTTTCTGGAAAGACACCGAGTTCTTGTTCTTTTCTTTGAACTTTCAGATTTCTGCTGTTCTTTCTAGTATATCAGAGACATACCATTAATATTCTCAGATACTTTGGGAGGTGGTCCTGGGGTACTGCCGCTGATCTCATCACTTACATCTGCTGATCTGAACGATGCTGCTTTCCAGAGTCCAGATCAGACCTGTTCCCGTGAGCATTGTATTACACGTGCACAGCCCCAAGACTCTGGGAGAGATTTGCCCTATTAAGTCTGCCCTAGGCCCTTCCTCAGGTCTGCCCTTCAGCCTGTTCTAGTGTCACTTTTCTTACCCCTACCTCCCCAAACCACGCTCCACTTTCTCTCTGCAGGTCAAGAAGGCTTTTCCCCTAAACGCTTCCTTCCCAGAGCCTACAACCACCTCCCAGTTGTGTCCTTCATACTCGTCTCTGACTGTCTTTGGGTTTTGTCTCCAGACTTAGCAAGGTCAGCTGCAGAAGGGGTCCTTTTTTTCCTGCCTTTTCCTGACCTGTTCTTAAAGGACAGCTTGGGCATAAAGAGCTTTACCTACTGCTTTTGGTTGTTGACAAAGAGTGGAGTAGAGCTGATGCACTGCTTGTCCCAGGAGGTATGGAGAAGTGGAACGGGCAGACAAAAGGAAGGCTTAAGAAGACATGAATAGAACTGCAGAGTAGCTAACCATACAAAGAAGGAATGAGGAAAATCTGATATGTCTTTTGGATTCAAGTTCACACTGGCCAGCAGAACTCTGTTTACAGGGGTGAAAAATAGTAGAGCCTGACAGGAGATAGTCAAGACAAGAGCCAGGATTTCTATACTGACAAGCCTAAGGTGGGCCCTGCATTAGTATTGCTGTGTTCAACAAGGAAGAAGTAAAAAGGCAAAAAGATCCTGAAAGTGTACAGAACTGTGTTACTGTATTCTATAACACAAGGCCATTCAAAATGTAGTTGTTTCAAAACAAAACGTTCAGATAAAATCATAATAAAATCCGTCTAACTTCGCAAGCTGCCTAAATTTGGTGGAACTATATGTTCTGATTAGATCCCTCTGTTCAACTCTATACTTAATTAACTTGATAATATTGCCACAAATTTTCTTTCTTTCTTTTATTCAGTTGGCCTTATTGCCGCTTCCTGCTTAACATTTGTTGGTTAGTAAGTGTAGCTTTTGCAGAATGTAGCACAGCAGAAGACAGTAAGAATGACTGAGTAGGAAAGGAGACAGAAATAAACTTCACCTGGTAATGTAACCCATGTGTTCTGGCTTCTCACATGGTGTGCTTAACTTTTGAATTTGATCATATCTTTATGTTTTGAATATTGTATGAAGTGGTTTACCTAAAAATAGAATGAGAACTGAATTAAGTGGAAGTATCATATCATTTGAACTAGTTCAGTCTGAAGACTGTTTTAGCTGATGGCATTGCTGGGTTTTGTTATTTTAAAATTCTTTCTGTATGAGAGAAAGGCAAGAGAGTTGGGCTTAAACAATTTGGTAAAAATCCTAAACAAGTTAAAAGCAGCGAGTCTCTGTGACTGGATGTAGCTGGTAGAACCATGTCCCCCTAAGTTATCGCTATAAATTGAAGGTGCTTGTTCAAATGACCTAGGTATTTTGTGCAAATGATCTGTAGGACTGTAATTGTTCATACAAGTGTGTAATTTGACTGTGTCCAGAAAACATTGAAAATGGACTATTTTAAGTACAAATATAATAATTTAATGCATTTCTTTATGTGTATACAAATGGATGTCACCTTGAAGATTCTATGCTATGTGCCAAGTGTAAGAGGTTAAGTGCTGAACCACGTAGCCGTTGTGAAACACTTCTGAATGGGATATTGGAAGACTAAATGAATCTATACAAACGAACTTTTGCTCTCCTCTGTTGGAAGATGCAGAGATACCTGTGTCTTTGCTTTCTTGCTATAGTATATCACATTTTCTCTTGTTTCTTCTGTTTCGAAATCAATATTCTCTCCACAGTTTCAGTTTTCTTATCTGCTGTATCTTATCTGCTGTCTTTGTGGAGCTAGACAACAAATTCAGTCCTGATCAGTATTTACAATGCAGAATTTTTTAACAATATAGTTTTGGATGAGTATTCAAAAATAACTGCATGTCATTTTAATGAGTGAGTTTCAGGGTTGTCAATTTAATTTAAGAAAACCTAAAGCATTTACTTGCTTTATATTTTTTCATAATATCATAGTGACAAATACCTACAAAAGGCCATTTGGAAGGATTTTATTTGTGTTTTTTGTTGCTGTTATCCACTAGAGAAGGCCTAACTACCACACTGGAGACCTGTTACAATAGGTGCTGTATAATCACTCCAAAAAAGGCAACACAGAGAAGACAAAGGAATGTTATTTTCATTATTTCATGGATGGAAAGACAGGCACAAAGAGATTGTGGATTATTCTGGGTCATGCAGGAAATACTTTGCAGAGTTCGGAAATAGTCTGAGATGTCCTGAATTATAGCGCAGTGGCTCAAACCAACAGTCTTTGGTTATTTGTAACAAAAATAGTAATGTTAATATCAACTTGAATTCATGTCATTATTTTCCCAAGAATATTTAAGAGGAAACTCAGACAGAGGATGTATATTAAAGCAAGAACAGAAGCAGAAAGTGGCAGGAAATTATATCCTGTGTCTTAAAATATGGAGGCCTAGATTTTAGAAAATACTTCTCATTCATCACAAGTACAGAATTCTGCTCTTTGTATATGCAGCGTTTGTTTAGTAAACAGTGAATATAAAGGCCTTTTTAATACGTCTTCAAAAGCAGCATTCCATTGCTTTTCTACCAGTTCCTGCGTTGTATCATCTGGGACACGTGTGTGAAGCGGTATGTATTGGAAGAGGTGCCCTCAACAGCGGGGTTCATGCAGATGCCATGTATAGAAGTATTTCAGTTTGGTCAGCGCAGAACTGAAACTGGGCTGATGAGCTCTACTCAAAGTCTCATTTATTAGCTTGGGCACAGCATCAAACTGATACGGCTTTTGGACTTGAATT
>NW_009597971.1:0-6066 GCF_000690535.1 Cariama cristata | reverse complement strand
AGCAGGGCCTAGTGCCAGCGAGGACCTCTCTGCACTGTGCTTCATTGCGCAGAGCAGACACAGTTATGGTTTCTTCTCAGCCCGTGCCTCGAGTGGGTGACAGAGAGACCAGTGTCTTCTGAGAGGCTAGGTCTAGTCTGGCAGCAAGCTTCTCAGTCTTGAATTATTGCACGTCTCGTAGTTTTGAAGAGGTGCTGAGTACTTACATCTTCAACTGAAGACAGCAATGATGCAGATGCTCAGTGCACCCCAAAACAGTTTATTCGTTTAATCAGTTCTTGCCAATTTTTAGCACTTAGCTTCCCAGGACTGCCTTCCTAGCATGTCTAGACTTATTCACAATCCACGCCTTTGAAGATCAGTAACAGTGCTGACTAGACATGTGGGATTAGAGGTGGGTATTTAATGACAGTGCGGTTGTTTCTCCATGCCTTTTGGGGGCTGGGATGAAACATGATTTAGGAACTTGTATTTTGGGAGATGATATGTGTAAAACCGGTCTCTCTGCATACACTGAGGGGTTGTTTGAAGAACAAATGACTTGCTTTTCTATGCCCAAGTATATGACATGTTAAACAGAAAGTGCCACCTTGCTTTAATGTGATTTGGCTGACTAACAGCTGACTTAAATGTGTGTAAGCAAAGACATTGGGACATCACTATGGTTTTTTAGAACCAGTTAAAGTAAATATGCATTTAAACTGTTTCTATCTAACAGTTTTCTCACTGTTTTGGGGATGAAGCCAGCTAAATCTGCCTTAAGATTTATTAAAATTGGGTGGACTAACTTAAGAATGCTAATTTTGAAATGATCTGGAATTGATACTTCAGATGTGGCTGCATGATGAATAGGGTGATTTCTTTAAGGACAATGGGGTCTTGTGTACCTTATGCGTATGTAAAAGCACAAGGAGCAAGATCCAAGCAGTAGAGAGCAGAGATGCTGAAAGATGGCTCTATCGGAAGACTTCAATTAACTTGTGCCATTCAGGAGAGAAGGCTGAAAACTTTCAGACCTTCCAGACTGATTCTGTTGAACCTTGCTTTTCAAAAATAGAGATGTTTTTTGAAAAGAGAGTTGTTAGTGAAAAATTCTCTTGAACATTTTCTAAATCAATTTCTTTGAAACTTATTTTCAGAATGTATCTTCTGTCTTACTTGTCATTGGGAGAGTCCATATGGGTGAAATACTACCTATGCTACTTCAGAACAGGAAGACATAGCTGGCAGCAGTCAGATAAATTTAAAGACTTTTTTCTTTTTTCATAAGTGGGACAAATTTTATGGCCTATCCCTTCACTGTTTTCAAACACCTATTCTGGAGGTTCCAGAGTGGCTGTGTTTGGGTCTCATTTGAGCTTCTACACAGTGAATAAGATATGGAGCAACCTATGATAAAATTTTAATGAGCAGTAGTCATACAATCCACAGGCATAGATCACACAGCCCATGTTAGTGGTTAGAACTACACACATCTAAAACAGATGCCTTTTTCATCATTGTCTCTGCGTTACTCTTCTCCAGGGATATAAAATAGCATTTAAGAATCCTCCCAAGGGTGCATTCGTGGAGCAGATAAGACAATTTCTTCAGCTAGATTGCAGCTGTAATTCTTTTCAATCGTAATTGCCGGCTGGAGAGGTGCCTGCAGGCCAGAGGGATGCTGTTCTTTACATTAGTTTCTTTGAAAAGAAAAGGAAATATAAACCTGGTGATTGTTTCTAAGATTTTTTTTTTTCCCAGTTGTTGCCATGTGAACTCAAAAAGACCAAAGCATCTTAGTAAAATAGAAAATAAGTAATAACAAAAATGCCACGGCTTACTTCTGTGACAGTCTCTTTAGGGTTACATATTTGTGTTGGGAAAGCTATCCCACATTTGGAAGCCCCTGTTGCAGTCAGCTGCTCCTCGTCACAGTGCTCTGGGTGAGAAGATAGCAGTCTTTCTCCCTTAACTTCTCCTTTATTTCTGCGTTGCTTTGTTTTTATGGCAAAGAATGAAATGTTCTATCTCCAAACATTCTAACATTTGACAGGGACTGGGGAAGGAGGTCCTGTGTCAAAGCAGATCCCTGTGCAAAAGCTGCAAAGGACCTGTTATTTTTACTTTTTTGTCCTGAGAAAATCTGTGAGATGATGGAGTCATGCTGCAAGTGCTGTTCCAAAAGGTGGCCATTTGCATAATGACAAATAAAATAAATTAATGTTGTGTAATTTAACAATACTTGACTTAACAAAACTGTGTTGTGCCAGATATGTATTACTGTAAGTTGACTTGATGCAGGTGCAAAGATCCATGCCAGTCCTAAGGCAGATTTACTAAAAATCTTGCCAAGAATAATATTTATTAATTTTGTACTTGCTAAAGGATAGCTCTGTAGCTTGTTGCTGTGTCACACTGTTTTCAGGCAATCTATACTGGAAGGTAATCAGTTGCAAGCCATAGAACTTGGATTGAAGAGCACCTTCTAATGTTGAATATTGAAAGGGGAAGGGCAGGATTGGTGTGTAGCCACACGATAGCTCATGAGGACCATGTCCTGAAGTGAGGGATTGAAAATCCCCATGGCTTTTCATGTTGTAAATCAGTGTCTGGTTTCTGGGCTGTACTTGAGCAGTTCCCTAGATCACTGACATGTTTTTAGGTTAGATGTAGGACTCACGAGGTGAATTTATGTTGACTGTGTGAGGAGCTGGCCAGAACTTTCCCCTCTGGTCTTAGAGTGTGAAAGGATCTAAGACACTTTCACAGATCCAAAGAGAAGCCCAGAATTAGGCTACTTAATAAATGGCATGTTTTCAAGAAAACCAAGCATTTGTCTTTCTCATTGCAGTCAGTGAGTACTTTTGGCAATCTGCCCAATTTAAATTTGGTGTTAGAAATATTTACACAGGTTTCTATTTTTAATAATCTTCATCTTTGTTCTTTTAACAACTTTTATATTAACTGCAAAAAGACCAAAGCTTTTGAGATCAGTTAAAAACTGCTGATTTGACAAAAACTGTTTTCCCCATAAAGCTGCATGATGTGAGTGTGGTTAAATCCAGTGGCCTCATCCTGGAATGAGAAACAAGAGATTGCACATGGTATATCCATTTCACTCAAAGCCTGATGCAGCCAGCCTTGGGCTCATCAATCCACAAATACATTTTCCCTGAAAAATGAGTCTATGAAAATTTTAGAATTCAACAGTACAATTCAGCTCTGAAAACAGCTTAAGCAGTTTGAGAAATTCACATGAGTAGTTTAAGGAATCAGGTGAGTCGTCGTTCCGCAGAGAAGAGAAGTTTTCTATACTAATAAATTGCAGTGGTGTTCTGATTTTTCATGAAAATTAGCAGTCACTTTGTTTCATATACAAGAAATTTCATCATCAGCAAAGATGGTGCTGCAAAATGAGTGTGAATTTAGCTTGCATAATGGTTCTTGATATTCCAGAATGAGGATTTTTTACACCTAACAACATGGAATTGGTTCAGTTGCCTGTTGACTGTAAGACATGCTTACTTGCAAGACCCAAAAGCAGTGGCCTGGTTTGCTGAGTTTAGTCTGGATTCTGAAAGACTTGTGGGTCAAAAAGACTGATTAGAGGAAGGCCTAGGGAATTAAGAAATGTACAATGATCATGAAACACGCCGCTTTTTCATTGACATTTCTCTCAAGTACTTTTACATAATTCAGAATTGAATTGCCTTTAGCTGTCAATGTCTTTAGCCAAGCCCTCCCTGAGAAATGATGCTGGTATACACACTGTTAACTAGTGTTCTGTTGGCTCAACAGTTGTATAGGTGATACTGTAAACGGTGCAGAAAACATTGGTGGTAGACTGAGAGGAGTAGATCCAGTCTTATCATGTACTAGGTGTGATCTGGGTTCCTAGAACCATCTTTATATGACATGAAATTGAGATCCTGGTCTCAATTATATCAATTGGCTATTGTAAGAAAAGTCAAAGTTTGAGATGAGGTAGTTGCTTTCTTTAGTTTGCGCTCCATGTGTATTGCAAAACTGATGAGGAGAGCAGGAAATAAAGGATAAAGAGTAAAAATATGAAACCACATAAAAACAACTTAACATGAAATTTGTACACTCTGAATTTTCATGGAAAACCGTAGCTACAGTCACCAATCCCTATTGCTTTCATTGTGGGCTAAAGCAAACAGAACGGATAAATTCCATACTGCTCTTCAGAGAATGTTAAGATTTTTATGTCAGTTGGATGTGAGGGGAAAGCAAAAAAGTCTCTACCTGTTTATACCAGCAGACAATGAAAAATGATTCTCCTTCAAATAGATAACAACCTTACCTCATCCCAGCAATACCTAAAATGGTCTGGAATGGCTTTTCATTATCTGGCTTACACATCTGAAAAATGAAAGGCAAGAAGAATAGAAACAGGAAACCAGTTCCTTCTGATGGATGCAGTTTCACTTCTAACAGCACTCTTGAAATTCACATTCTCAGACACGTTTGCCCAATAATTTTCAGAGCAACGTCCTTGGGGGGATTTCCCAAATGACTGCTACATGCATTAAGAGGAACTAGTGCTTTTCTCCCTCTTCTCTTTCCTGAGGTATATATTTGTGTGCAGAATGCTTTGCCCAGATCTTTAGATGCTAGATAGGCAAATACATACCGTAGGTGAAATTTGCCCTGCAGCGATGCTCATCTCTGTGCAAACTGCCAGTGCAGCACCTTATGTTGTGTAAGGCCAATTTTAGGTCCTTAATGTGGTTCTTCTGTTGTACATAAGAATTTCTGTAGATTGTTCCACTGGGGTAAATTTTCTTTGTTTGCAAACAGAAAAGATTCTAGTTCCATTCCCAACGCAATTGCAAGCCATGCTTAAGAAATGCTACGTACCCTACTCCTTTTATACTTATGTCATCTTATCTTGACTTTCATTATTTCTGCCTTGAATATATGGCTGTGGCTTTGAATTGCCAATCTCCCAGGTTTTGATGACAGGCAGTCTGATGGAATAGAGATATAAGGTTCTTGGGAGAGGCTTCTTTCTACAATACAAAAAAGATATGAGGTTCTTGGGAGAGGCTTCTTCCTACAATACAAACTCCAAACTAATGGATTAATACTCAGAAGATGTCTATATAGCCCTGTGGCTATTAGCCCTGTGACACTGGTCAAAGTCCAGTGGAAGTACGTGTCTGCGCTGTGGGGATAAAAGGGGTGGTCAGGGGTATTCTTTAGCTCTGGGTACATGCCAGCAACATGCTCGCTCGATTGGATCAAAGAGGGGGACAGGAACATAACAAAAGAAAAACTTGCTCATAAATTCCATAAATCTTTTGGTCTACAAGAATAGCAAATGTGTAAGATTTTAGTTTGGTTTGCCCCATACTTCTCTTCTGCCCGTTGCAGAATTGGAATGTGTAAGGGGCAGAGATCTTGCTGGACTGTGCCTGCAGATCATTTAGCTTAAGTGGACCTTGATCTTGTTTAGGAGCTGGGAGTTCCTTTGAGCATTAAAACTTAGAATTACTGTTAGTTTTATTCACTTAAGACACAAGCCTTTAGCATATTCTCTGTTCCTCCATTCAGACTTAATTATTTAAATGCCTAACTTGTTTATAGCTTAAAAAACCATTGTTTTGGGAACATTTTATTGAATAATAGGGCAAAACAGAGAAGAAGTTTGTTTAAAACTGGAAAGAATTGGACTGCATCCAACTTCTGAGCTCAGCTTGCTTGCTTAGAGAGAGGATCAGCAATAATATGCTTCAGGGTAAAATACCGTGGTGGGTTGACCCTGGCTGGAGGACAGGTGCCCACCAAGCCGCTCTGCTGCCCCGGCGGGGAGGCCTGGTCCCAAAAAAGCCGCTCTGTCACTGCCCTCCTCAGCTGGATGGGAAGGGGAAGAAAATAAGATGAGAAAAAACTCATGGGTCAAGATAAAGGCAGTTTAATAAAGCAAGAGCAAAGGCTGCATGCAGAAGCAACAGAAAACAAAAGATTTATTCTCTACTTCCCATCAGCAGGCGATGTCCAGACACTTCCTGGGAAGCAGGGCTTCAGCATGTGTAGCAGTTGCTCCGGAAGACAAACATC
>NW_009597970.1:0-9111 GCF_000690535.1 Cariama cristata | reverse complement strand
AGATGGCCAGGAGCGGGGGGGTGAAGGCAGCAGTCCGCCCATCGCGTGGTAACGAGCCATCCCCGTCGTAACCCCCGAGGGGAACCTTGGGTGGCCTCGGGCCCTTAGTGTCATCTGGGCTTTGAAAATGAGGCTTTTGAGTCCGAGCAGCATCTGGGAGTAATGACTGGACAGAGATGAGAGCAAAAGGGAAAAAAATCCTCTTTGCTCTAAGTAGGATGGGAAGCTAGATGAATAATGTAGGACAGGTTTTATGCATATATGCATATCTCTCTTTGCATGTGCACTCTGTGTGTGATGTAACTTAAAAGCAAAACTCTAAACTGGGAGGAGAGAAAAAGGAATGGTATCAAATTATAAAATACCCCAGAACTTAAAGCAAAATGGGTTATACTGACAAAAGGATAAGAGTACTGCCTAAAGCAAGCAAATAAGCTTGAAATCAAAGGCAGGTCCAATTTAACAAGGCTGTTATGTTTTATTCCACAAAGAATTAAGAGGGTTTCTAAACCTTGGCCTTTATTACTTCAAGTCACTGCTATTTTTTTTTTTTTTATGCTAACCTGTAATAACAAATGTAGGCAAGCAAACTTCTTTCTGGAGAGAGGAAGAAAAAAAAGAAATAGCACATCTTGCTTGCCTCGCTTAACTTACTGATGGAATATGTTATGATAGCACAGTGATGAAAGTGACATACGAATTTGGGTGTAGTAGGATAAAGCAGAACATTTCATATGAAAGTTGTAACCTGCCTGCACGAGAAGGCATAAATGGGGCATTCTTGGGAGGGAGACAGATTGCAGTTGACACAGCTGTCTCTCCACAGTTCTGAATGTTCATAATTAGTGCTCATTGACCACTAAATGAAAATAAATAAACTGGAGGAAACAGGACAAGATACCACTTTTCTTAACCAAGGTAATGTTTTCAGGCAAAACACCTCACCTTCTTCACAATAAAATAAAGGAAATACGTGAGAAAATACAGTTTTAATGCACTTGGAGTTATAAGATTGCCACCCCCCACCCCCCCCAAATATAAACTTTAGGAGGAAAAATGGTGTCCATTTCAGTGGAAAAATAAAAAAATGAATTCATGATTATGAAAATAAGAATTCAGAGGTTCTCAAAACTGACATGCATTGTGCACAAGAACTCTGAATATGCTTAATTAAATTTCTTGAAAATGTAATTTAATGAGTAGGCTAGAATGCAATCATAAACATGTAGGCATAAACTCCTGTAAAAGAAGAGGAGACGGAAACAGGTATTTGAAAAACACAAAAGCGCCTGGGAGGCATAGACCTGACATAGAGTCTCCCATGCTGAATGGAGCTTTTAATTTTTTGATCCTGAAATTCCAGAAAACAGGCATGAAGCATGCAAAGAAACCTAACAACCAGTCCATGAATTTCCTAATTTTGATTGTCTCCCTAATTGCCCTTAACATTTTTGCTGTATTTGTATTTCTATTATGAAATTGCTTTAAAAGACCAATAACAACTCATGTGGATCATTTTTAAAATTCATCTTCCTGTGGCTTTGTATAGCTCACCCTTGTGCTAAACAGCTAAAGCATATAATTCATCACAGCACTGCTGGCAGAGAATCACTGATGTCCTTCAAAAAGATCCAGGGAAATGCAGAATAACAAAGACTGAATAATTTTATTGCTTGCAACTGGAGGAAATGTATTGCTTGTACCTGGCAGCAGGCCAGGCCGGAGTCTGAAATGCCGTTGCTGCTGTAAATAGGAAGAAAGGGATTCATAATCCATCTCCGTGCCCACTGTAGCTAGGAAAATTATGAGCAGAAAAAGCAATTAAAACAAGACAAAGCATTAAAAATGTGGAAGAGACTTTTTTTGTGTTGATAATTTATAAACTAATTGTCATGACTAACCATTTGGGGCTTGGTTAGCAACTAACTAACATTAGTTATTGAATATAGGTAATACGGGTATTGAATTTGGGCAGGATGTGTATTTGATGGAGGTACTGCGTACAGGTATTGAATTGTACTGAATACAGGCATCTTGTTCAGAGCAGATGACATCTCATCAGACTTCTCCACCAACTGCTCTATCCAGAATAATGCTAACAGACTTGAATCAGCTGCTGAACTGGAATAAATTCCGATATTGTGCAATATCGTCATAGGGATTCATTGATGAAAGTTTGCTAATCTAAAACCTACAAATAATGTATTTAAGGTATTGTCCTCTACATAACAGTTGATACAGGGCAGATAAATGGTGTGGTATTTCAGATTTCCGTGGACAGGACACATATATGAATCACCTGAGCAAGAAATAATATTTTGCAGTTTTCTTCTGTCTCTGTAAAGCAAGTCCAATGTCTTAACTGCTTGCTTGGATGGGAAAGTTGTTGAAACGGAGTATTTCATTGAAGAGCTGGAGAGGGAAGTAGAAGACTTGAAAGGAACGACCCTAGCCTCAGAGCTTAACTGAGGGGAGGGCTGCTTCAGAAAGGAGGGCGCAAACCTTCAAAAACTCCATCAGGTCATAGTGTCGCACAGTTTGATATTCCCAGAAGTACCAGCAGGGTTAAAGCCCCGGGTTTATTCAGATGAGTGGAACCCATGCTCATTTAATTGTTATACATAAATATCGATGGGAAATCCCTGATGCGTAGAAAAAATGCTATTGATTTCCACTGCACCGTGGCAATGGCTGTGGCATATGGGGCGGGAACTATTACAATGCCTGTATCTCATGGGATGGATAAAACAGATTCCCTGAATTGCCAGAACAAAGATGGTCTTCAAATTTGGAAAGGGAAAATCTTCATGGTATTGCTTTGAATACCGTAACTTCTTGAAGAAGTGAGGACTTAAAGAACACACGGTGATATAAATGAGGGAGCCAAAGCGACGTGCTGCTTGCTTTAACCAGGAGTACAGCACAATGTGAAACTTGGCTGTGAGGTTCAGACTTAGACACTCAATTTCTGCAAAAGAAAGGCTGGTGAAAGCCATCGGATTGAGTATGAAATACCAAAGAGGGCTCCTTCAGCCTTCACATTTCTGATGCTTTCCCTCAGGATAGGCTCCACGGTACTGCCTTGCACATTGGAACAGATGGGCGCCTCTCTGCGTATACACCAGAGGTACCATCTTGCATCTGCGCTTGCAGAAAAGCATTGTTCAAAATCCAGGAATTTACACTAAAGCGATTTTGGCTCAAAGCAGTTCCACAGATCTGGGTAGCCAAGAGTGCCAGTTCAGGCTGCTGTTTCTAGCAGCAAGGTAGGTATTTGTTCCTTCTCTCCACTGCTATAAAGGTGGCCTACGATGTGACTGAGATCTCTGTATTAGAGCATGAGTATGGGTGTAGTTAGGGTCCAGCTGAAGGTTTTTTCCTTAACACGTGTTGGAATATTCTCCTGCATACAAGATACGTTGTATATGAGCACATACTTCCTTTTGCTCTCAGTTATCTCCAGTCATACAATCAAAATATTTTAAATTGTAATGCAAATAAAATTAAATGTCAGTCTGCTTCGATGCTATAAATATTCATGGTCTCCTTGTGCTTTTTAATGCGTTTGTCAAAATAAGCTGTCGTTTTGTTGGAGGCCAGCTGCTTTCTTGCTGCATGCTCACCTGCCTTGAGAAATGAGAAGCCCCAGATCACTTGCAAAGCTTGTCTCCCATGCCCCGGGCTCCAAAGTGACCTGAAATCTTTTCACCGTTTCTTTTCTCAAGTGCTCCCGAGTCATCTGCTGAAAAGTGACCGCTCACCTTTTCCAATTTAGTGTTACAATTCTTTGAAAGAATGTCTATTGGTGTCACTTCTCATACTATGACTAGTTGCAACCCCCTCAAGGGGATTTTCTTGAGCATTCTCTCACTGCGGTGGCATTGGAGCTCCTGCGGCATTACTGACACCTCTTTTGTGTCTCTGACAGGCGACGGAGAATGGGCTTCCGTGAACTCAGCTGAACTTGGAGATGTATAAAAGAAGCACGTTGGGCATTGTTCATGGGGAATTGTGTTTAACAATACAGTTGTTGAAGGCTGTGAAATATTGAAATATGAAAGGGAAAATACAGTGCAAGGAAAGAAACATTTACGGATACTTCACATCGCTAGTTGATTTCAGAGATTTTATGAATTTGTCCGAACTCTTTGCGCTAGGATACTTGCTTGGATTTTGAGCTCACAACTGCCTTGAGGAGAAATGCTAGGTGAATAACAAAAGTGGTTGCTGGTGAATCACAGGAATATAATTTACAATGTGATGAATGAACACTCCCACATAATAAAGTAAGATGCTCCATTACTTCAATATGAACCTTTAACTGCTCATATGGTGGATATAGGTGTGTTTTAACAAGGTCCCAAATTAAAACAAGGTAATTATTGCTTATGGGCTAGCAACAAGTATTTTATAAGCAATTTAAATAACAAAAAAGCCCAGTAAAGCCTGAGAAGGTGGAGAAGATGCTGAGGAAACAAGTATTGAATGTTTGATTAGAAAAAAATATTATTTGAACATTTCAGTTAAGGGCATCTTTCTCCAGAAGTCATATGCTACTGGGAGGAAAATTTCACACAGATTATTCAGGATCTGGTGCTTTTATCTCAAATACTGCATTTGTTCTTAGAAGGTTTTAGTGATGTTTTTCCAGAAAACTGCTTTTTGAAGGACAAATGTGGTATCTGTGTACTTGTTTCTGCTGCTTTTGCATAATCTACAATTTCATGTTCACAATATGTGTATTAGTCTTTGACAAAAAAAAAATATGCAGTGACCAAATAATTTTGACATATTCTTTAATCAAAAGCAATGTGTGTTGCTTCTGAACATCCATCTCCTTTGGCTTTAAAATTAATTTCTATTGCTAGGATAGCAAATGAATTTTGTTCTGTCTCTGTAGAGTTTAGTGATATAAATTATGTTGTATAGAAATAAGGTCAAATGTATGTTTGAAACCAGTAAAGGGAATGAATGTTATATCAACATAAATTTGGCTTCAGTGTTGAATGCGACTGCTTTGAAAACATTTTTATTGTCCCAGTTACACCAGCATAGTATAGGGATGAAGAAAAATCTCCCCCTTAAAAAAAAATCATCATTCAAAATGTAAACACATCTTGATTATTAGTGTTAGACTCAGAAATAAACCTAGGCAACTCACACCACTTCTAGGCACCTGATTGTGTCATCATTTTTTTTTTATTATTTTTTATTTTTAATGCAAAATGGAACGCTTCCAGTGAGGGAGGAGAAGTGCCAACGTCTCAGCCCATAGTCTTACATATGACAGACATTGGGCAAGTAGGAGGTTGGGATTTGTGCCCACTCAGTTAGAGGAGGGAGTTGAAACTTGGGTCCTCGGATTTCGGGATGCCCCTCCCAAGTCAGGGATGTTAGGGGAGCATAGACAGACCAAAGTTATCCGTGAGATACGTCCCGAGCTGCCTGTCACTGTGAAGGCTGAGATGTCTCTGAGCAGAAGACATGCATTGGGAACTTTGGGCACCACTGATTAGGACAGCACCTTGGAGACAGCATTCTTGACTTAATTACCTTAATTTGTTAAAATCCTGTTTAGGGTAAGTTTGAGCCTTTACAGCTTGAAGTGTATAAACTCTTGCAATGTATGCATCAGCTTACTGGAATTCTATTTATTGGAATTAAATAATGTTAACCCAACATCTTTTTCCATCTTCTGAGGATTTGCAGTAGTTTAACTTTTTTTTTTTTTTTGGCAATAAAAAAGCTAGAATATTCTATTATTCATGTTGTGCCTCCATACTGTGCTTCAAGGATGCTTTGATTGATGAAGACTGCTTTCTGGATGTTTTTTCCTCTCTGTTTTTTATGACTGAAACTGTCAGTCCCCTCCTAAGACCCAGTAAATAATGAGATCAATCACAGTGTAGTTGGCAGAAAAGCAAGGACAGTGACTAAACCAACCCTGGGCTGTAGGTGCACAAAAAGGGGAGGGATGTTTCAGATAGTTAAACAAAAATCCTGGGCCTGCTCAGAGGGATTGAAGGACTGCACGAGGGCTGTTTACAAAGGCCGATGGTAGGCTGGAGGAGCTGGTCCTCTGGACAACCCCTGTCATCAATAAAAGGGGAGAGACGCCCATCCAAACCAAAACAAGTGAAGTGGGCTTTACTCTCATCTGCTTTATCTCTTTCTGATCACCACGCGGGGAACCTTCTGGTAGCTCGAGACAGCGACAGGAGCTGCCTCCCTCCTGGGTGCACCATCTGAAATGTGGTGAGCCAGCTCCTGGAGGGTGGGAGAGGGCGGTGGTGGGGAATGCTTCCTCCGGCAAGGACTGGATCTGGGGCTGTGGGTTTCACCCGTAGCACAGAGCAGATTTTGCTCCTTTCCTTCTGTCCTGCACCTTTCAGGCTCACAAGTTTACTGGTGTTCTAGAACTGGAGAAAGGGTCGGTTTGTAACTGGGGCTTTAAATCCATTTTAATTAAAGTAATAAAAAAATGGTAAGAGGTATTGGTGGTTGGGGGTTTAGTCCCATTCACTCCATGGCTATTACCAGGAAATACCAGTTTGGAGAGGAAAGTGGCATCACATCTTTCTGTGCCACAAGTGAAACCTGTCAGCTGAAATAAGGTAGGCAGTTCTGGTGTCCACACTTGCAGAAGGGTGTTGAAAAACTAAAAAGACTTCACAAACACATTTCCAGAATCATCAGGGGTCCATAAAACTCGCTGTTACGGGGAGAGACACCCAAGAGAAGATGCAACACAAAAGAGGGTTGAGAGATCATTCGATGGTGAGTTCTGTTGTTCCTCATGGCAGATGGCTTTTAGTCTAGCAGTAAAAAGGTGCGATGAACCTTAGCGGTTAGCAGTTGGAGCTAGTTCCAGGCAAGAAAGGGCACATTTATAACGGTGAAAAGAAGTGCTTTTACTCAGATGAACCAAGCAGAAGCGAGGTGGGAGTTTGAAGCCGTGAGTGGCCCCAGCTCCCTGCGCCGCCCGGCTGCTGCGGGGGACTGCTCTTGCAGGAGCCTGGGGAAGGAGGTGAGGGGCTGTATCGCAGGTACTCTGGGGTAAATCCGGTATTTTTAGTCCAACTCATCTTCACTGGTGACTGAAGCTGCTCTTCCAGGCAAGGGGGAACTGTATCGTGCTAAATTACCATAGCAGTGTTTGCCAGAACTGGTGGGTTCTGTCCTTGTTCCACTGTAAGGACAACCTGTAAGGTCCGGTTGGCTGTGACTGCCTGTCGCTTGGTGAAATCATTGTGATGATGCAGGCTGGAGAAGTTCTCAAAAGCAGGATGCTGAAATTAGCTAACCTCGTGGTTTTAACTGGATCCTAGCTCCAAGGTCATTTGTGGTCTGGACCAGGCTGTGTGTGACAAGGATAGCTGGGTACCTGCGCCAGGCAGGTAATGAGGTACTGATGGCTTGAACATAACGGACAGCTGAGGGTGTGCTAGGATACATCCCGTGTGATGTATGAGCATTAACATGAGGCAGCAATGCACCCTTGCAGCAAAGGCAGCCAGCGGCACCCGGGGCGGCAGGAGGGGGAGCACTGCCAGAAGGTGACCCTTCCCCTCTGCTCAGCACCGGTGGGGCACGTCGGGAGCACTGGGACCAGTTCTGGGCTCCCCAGTAAGAGAGAGGCACGGATATACTGGCGTGGGTCCAGTGAAGGGCCGTGAAGGTGATGAAGGGGTTGAGGCATCTGAGGTACAAGGAGAGGCTGAGCGAGCTGGGGCTGTTCAGCCTGGAGAAGAGAAGGCTGAGGGGGGGCTCACCAGTGCCTGTAGGTAACTTGATGGGGGGAGTATGGGAAAAGGAACCAGACTCTTCTCAGTGGTGCCCAGAGACAGGCCAAGAAGCAATGGGCACATTTTGAAATATGGGAAATTCCATTTAAACATAAGAAAACACTTTTTACTGTGCAGGGGATCAAACCCAAGAAGTTTGCCCAGGGAGGTTGTGGTTGTGGAGTCTCCATCCCTGGAGACACTCAGAACCTGACTGGCCATGGTCCTGGACAACCGACTCTGGCTGAGCCTGCCTGAGGAGGTGGGGGCTGGACCAGCCGATCTCCAGAGGTCCCTGCCACCTCAGCTGCTCCGTCATTCTGCGGTACCAGAATGCATGTGACATGCAGGGAGTGCTGGGGCTGACGACACTGGTCCTAATAAGATATTTTATCATTTGAATTCCTGTGTATGCAATGTTTCAGTTAGGATTTTGCACTGCGGCATCAGCACCCAACTGCTGTTGATTAACCCCTCTTCTTCTGGTGGGGTTCTTTCTCCATATCCTATTGCGTTTTAGGACTGAGCCCCAGATCTAGAAATTTGATCTTGCATTTGGATTCACATTTGCATTAACAAAACTGTGTATTTTTGGTATTTTTGATATTTTTGTACCTCAACAAATGATCGGTCAGTCTGTATAACAGAACTGTTGGCTTTGTTGTTTTCCACATTGTCAATTTGTGCATCATATTACAAATTTTACATGCAATAATGCTATATGTTTTCATTGAGGGCATTGATAAACGTATTGAAAAAATTCCAAAGCAATCCCTCTAGAAGCTCACAAAATATGCAGTCCCTTGAAATGAAAACACTTCAAGTATTAAAAAAGTTTGAAAAATTAGCATTTAATATGTGTTACATCGATTTTGTTTAGAGTTATTTTTTAATGCAAGATTATGTCATATGTTTGGTAAAGACACTATTTCAACCACAATCTTTATTATCAGTTTAATGCTTAACCTCATTAAAACAGTATCAGATTTATTTGACAGTCTGAGTTCTTGGGAAACCCTGCCGACTGACATTAATGAATCCATAATCCGATAATTCTTTCATTAGTACCCCATGTCAGCATTTCTATGAGTTTGTTTGCTGACACCCGCTCACTGAAGCTGCCCGTAGTTACCCAAGCGATGATATTTATTGTCTGAAAACCTTGGTCCAACGTTACCTTTTTCTGTACGAAGTCTGACGTCAGACCGACAGAAGTGACGTTGCCAAGGAACACCGCATTGCCGTGCACACCCTTTGGGCTGCACCATCTTAACCCTTCTCCGCTTCCATACAGGCGGCGGACGGGTTCTTGTCGCTCCCCGCCTTC
>NW_009597969.1:0-9819 GCF_000690535.1 Cariama cristata | reverse complement strand
TTTCCAATTCTCCTCTCCATCCCACTGGGGGCAGGGGCAGTAAGCAAGTGGCTGCGTGGTACTTAGTTGCCAGCTGGGGTTAAACCAGGTCTCATAAAGTATCTGGTTCTTAAGTAGCTGAGAACTAACCCATAAAGACATTTATTACTTAAATCTCATCAACTTTTTGGATTTTGTCCTTAAACTCAATGGTCAGGCACAAACAGCTAAACAATGTGAAGGGTAGTAAATCTGCCCATATTGTTTCTTTAGCTAACACAATATAACTCTTTTTAAACACTCCCTGTTTTCTCAGACTGGACAAGATTATGACGCTTGCACTCTTTGATGGCAGTGACTGCCACCAGCTCCCTCAATATTCAGCTTTCATGGGAGAGAGAGCACTGCATGATCAAGAACCTAGAAGGAGCTGTGGAAGAGTCTTCACCAACACTGTTTTATCTCTGCAGCAAATACAGACACAAATTCTAGTAAGATTCTAAGCAACAAAAGTGAAGCTAGTCAGGGACATTCAATGCTAGCCTGCACTTCAGGAATGTGCTTCTTAACAGCAATCCTTTGACTGCTCACCTGATGCAGCATATCATGCCAGCCTCCATCCTGTTCTGTGACTTTGCCTGCCAGCGACAGGCAGGCCGTGGACACATCTGGCATGCAGTGCTACTGAGTGGGAGAAAAACTACAACATGGCATTGCAAACTTAGGAGAACACAGCCCAGCTGCAAGATGCTGCAAAAGAGGAACTACTGGACAAACTTAACAGGTCTGCATAGGAGCAGGTAAATATAGTTGAGAACTACATATTCAATATTTAGAAGTCTGTTGTCTTGTAAAAATAACACATCTGATTGATTTTGTCTCTTTTCTGTGGCCATGGATAATATGGTATAATATCTATAAAGGATACTATTTTTTTTTTTCAGTGCTCAATTAGCTTCTGGCTGAGACTCCAAGGAGAGTCTGCTAAGCATCTCTCTTACTCAGAGACGTTCAATTTTATATGTCTTGTAAAGCTGAATGAATTCCAGAGAACAGAAGCAGTATTACTGTTATGCCAGTATTCAAAGCATAATGACCCGTGTGAACTTTTAATCTGGAAAAGTATAGCAGAAGTCAACATAGGATTGAATTGATCAACAGGGAAAAATTATAAACCAATATCTGTAATTTTTTTAAGTACACCTCTTAAACATATTTGAGCTCATTCTTTCTTAACACAAATTTGAATGATTGAGGTAACTTCATAGATATGATTTCCTTGAGTGCTATAACACCATACCAAACAGCATTCTGGTTTAAAAGAAATCAGTGATATACGTTAACAATAGAATACATGTTTTTCAGCTTAAGACTTCAATAAATAATATATTTAAAGCTTCCTTACATTAAGATGTTTCCACTGTGCCTCATGAGGACCCAGTTCTGGTACTACCCAACATTTTCATTTCAGTTCTGGAAATAAATATTGCTGCATGACAGTGACGGATAATATGTATGGAGTAATAATACTCATCCGTTAGGATTGTAGCATGGCAACTTGCGTGGAACTTGGATGAGAACTTGTACAGAACTAGGTAAGGCCCAGAGCAATTTGCTCTAACATAGCTGGCACTGCTCAGAGCTGGAACTGAACCAGATGACGTAAATGGGTCCCTTCCCAAATTACACGATGATTCTAATTTGAAAATTGCAGCTTTCAGTGGGAATGGTTTTGGGAAAAAGGGCCAGAACACTGTTCTGCTGTGCTTGTGGTTTGGATGTTAGATGTTATCACAACATCAATGTAACAGGTCTATCAGCAGAACATCAAAAGTTTTATTTCAGAAACACGGAGTCTTTCGTGCAAAACTAACATGCAACATGTGGAACAGCCTGCTGTACTGTTTGTATTTAAAAATTTATAAGCATCTTCACATTGCCACATACATGGATATATCTTGGCATGGTATCTAGATAGGACAAAGAACTCGAGGTCAATCTACAAAACAACAGGCTGTTCAGTGGACTCCTGAACACTGCTTCCCAATGTGCAGTGGCAGAAAACCAAAACACAATCATTGGAAATAATAGTGAGTAGGAACAAAGAAGTTATACCCCATTGATGAGACTAGTATTGGAATACTGTATAGAATTTTGGTGACTGCATTTCTCAGGAGTGTTGAGAAACAGGACAGAGTGAAGAAAAGATCCACAGAAGGGCTGGGAAGACTTCTGTCAGACAGAGATTGGCTTTAAAAGACTGAGAGGTGATATGATTAGGGTGTATGGATAGAATCCTGAGAATTAGATACAGGGTGCTGAATAATGCCTTTATACTAGCTTTTAAAAATAGCACAACTGAAGGCAGAAAAGTTAAAATTGGCATCTTTATTTTTTAAACTGAAGGTGAACAGTCATTGGGAATAGATTACTAAAAGAAGCAAGGAATTCTCTAGCTCTGGATGTTCTCAGAAATATCTTTCTAGAGAGCTCGAATCAGACACAATTTACTGAGGTCAATATGGGCTTTTGATGTCTTCTTATAGTATATGTTAGACTATATGATTCAACAGTTTCTTCTGGCGTTAATTTCAAGGCGTCTTGTCCCTTTCTCCAATGAAACATTCCAGTTCTCAGATCAAAACACTCTGATGCCAGTTATTGCTCAGTGCTGTGCAGTCTCCATCAAACAAAAGAATCCAAGGTCTAAATCCAGCATTACTGCAGCTGCTCACATTTGTTATGCAGAGGACTGCAAGGGATACAGTCACTTTTAGATCAATTCTGTGGGGATCCTGATTCATTTAAAGAAAAGTATTTAAAAATTTTTCAATCTTACATCCCTTCTTGAGAGTTGGTCATTCTGTAAACTCAAAATATGCAAACCCCACAGACAAATTCTGACTCATTGATTTTAATGAACTGCTGAATGTCAGTTCCTTCAGCCAACAGGCAATATTTTCCTAAATAAATATGTGATATTTTATTATCTCTAGGTAATGCTAATTACAGTGGAAGAAAATGGAAGATAATCTTTAATATCACTATTAGCAGAGAAGCTTGGCAGAATGTAATTCACAGGTATTCAGAGCACCTAGTAACTATATTCTAAACGAAACAAATTTACTCTGTCTTTAACACTAATTCTAATGGAAAAATATGAAACAAAGATCAGATCTGCTGGGAAAATAGGTAATGTTTAAAATTTATGTTCCCTGAGCCACAATTAATTTAGATTTAATAGGACAGTTAATGTATGTTATTTGAATACTGATTATTAAACATTCATCAAGGATTAAAAGTTATGTAACAGATTCATAACTGTGAAATTGATACAGACCTATTGCATAGCTGTAATACTCTGCAAATATGTTTTAGTATGTAGTTGCTATTTGTTAAATATAAAGTAACTGTTTAATGAAGTCTAAATTAAATATTTAAATCTCAATTGAAAAAATGTCTGGGAAGTACAAAACACAATGTGGAATATGTTTTCCATGCTGTGTTTATCAAGATAAAATGACACTGTTTTGAAAACAACAAAAAGAGTGAGTAGTCTGTGGGGTCTGTTTGAACAAAAAGTTTTCCCTGGGTAGTTTCAATGCTGAAACTCCCATGAAAGTGCTTAGATGTCAGGATGATTAAGTACCCAAAAAGCAGAATCCAGAAATTTTGCTGATGTTGACATCAAAATGCATTGTTTTCCCCATTTCCTTCTGCCTCGAGAAGCAAACCTATAATGATGTATTAATTGCTATTTATTATTATGCTTCCTATTGCTTCATTTTTTATGGCTTGTGGTTGCTTACTAGAACTAAAAGTAATCCTATGTATAAAATGTACTGGGACAAAAGACCAGTACGACTCTTACTGTAGATTGTTTGGACTGTGTTTTTATTTAGTAATTGAAGGTGCCACAAAGATCACTTCCCTAATGACAGGAGTTCTAGCTCTACAACCAGACAAGCATGCTATAACCTACTGCTGTGGCTCCACCTGCTGAAAGGTATAGGTTTGAGTTCAGGAGTACCGCGGTAAGACACATCGCTTCTCTTACCTACTTTTTTTTTTTTTTTTTTTTTTTTTTTTTTTTTTTGCATCTCTGCGTGGTACTGGCTGTGTCATGTGTCTTTATGCCATACAGGTGTAGGTGCATCTTGGTTGCTCTGTCTCAAGGGCAACGTGTTACTTATTGTCATCAACGAGTCTGTAACTCCTGCTCCATTGACTGCGGGTACACCTCCGAGCCTAGATGTGCTTCGTATCATCCTCCCTTTTTGCTTTTTCGACCATCGCCCAGGCCTGGCTCAGTCCTGTAGGATATTGTCTGAGCTACAGTCCCGTGTCAGTCTGGGACTCAGCTGTCGCTTGCCTCTGGCCAGTGTAGCCTCTTTTATTTACTTTAACTATCACATTAGCCTTCTGTTTTTCCTTCTGAATTTTCTGCCTGAGTTCGAGGTACTGTGCAGGGAAGAGAAAGAATTTCTTGCTTCAGGCGCCATTATGCAGCAAATAAAATTGGGACTTTTCTAGAGTTAATGTTCTGTAAAATCTAAGGTGATAAGATTTGGGAGTGAAGGAAATTCTTCAAAGTGTTCATGTTCCGGAAGTTTAACTTCTGAACCATTTGAATTGCTTAAGTATCAGACAGCTTTTCTTTCATATGCATTGTTCACACCACAGTGCAAATCCCCATCTATCTAGGTAGACATCATCACCACCATCTTGGAATACCATTGCCTTCTTTTCAGCCATAAGCACTGATGTGTCAGTAATGAAGTAGTTCAGCTTTTGTTTTCCCTACTAATTTTTCCCCACAACTCTGTGTGCTTGGGTCCTACTTACATTATAATATCTATTATAGTATTTAACAAATTATAACAAGGAGTAGAAGGAGAAGTATCTTATTTCCATTTTTATTAGTAGATTATTGCCTGTAAACTTATTAATGCTGAGTAATGTGCCTAACTGATGACAATCTTTTCAAAAGGGGCTGAAATGACAGTTACACATTTTAGCAAAATTTTAAACACAAGGTTGTATGAAAACAATATTTGCCTCTTCCTCTTCCAAGCAAATATTTCTATAGCTTTATCTTTACTTTGTTGAAAATTCACATCAGATATATTGAATGTCAAGAGATTTCAAAATTATATGAAACAATTATTTGGAGGCCAAACACTGAAAAAGTGGTGATGGAATTGCATGTCAAAAAGAAACCTTGCACAACATATTTTACATATTTTTGAGCTGCATACATTGTTTTCTAAAATTTAGCAATGGGACTGTATTTCAAAGTCAGTGTTCCATGTACAATTATAGACCGGAAGAGAAGAAGAGGAGTGAGATCCCCGTATAAGTAAGTCTGCCGAATCCACAGAGTATGGTGTTTTTTTTCTTCACTCAAGGCAAAGAAAATAATTAAAATCAAGCATGAAAATCTTCAGGGCCTGAGCGTTATTTCTGCAGAAGTGCATCTGGTGATATTTCAAGTTTTAATGTACAAAATTTCTGTGTCTAATTCTGGCTTAATTTGGGATTTATTGACAACCAAACCCAGAGACTTCTAAGGAAACAGCTTTGAGAGCATTCTCCTTTTAAGCATTTCCAAAAAAGTTTTCCACAATTATACAAACTAAGGCAACTAATGTTTGGTATTCTGTCAAAGCATTCTTGAAATGTGTCTACCTAAAGGAACAACTAGGTAAAGGGAAACAGTGTTTCTCCTCAGACTCCCAGTTGAGTTTTAAAAACTGTATTTTCCCCAGTTGTACTGCTGTCACTGAAGATCTCTGACCCTTGACTGCAGCAGACTGTAGAGAGGGGCTTGCAGAGAACATCTCTGTGTCTGAGGACAAATGGAGGATGTCCAACATGACAAACATCAGTCAAGCATCTGGGAATACCCGCGTTTGTCACAAGCAACAGCAGAGCTTGCAGTAACTCAGTGAACTGACAGAGGCAGGGATACAATACTACAACCTGCAGCTGTGTAAGTAGTTGTAGAAAGGTGACTCTGTGCCTGCTTGGATTTAGTGGTTACCAACAGCAAGCCAGCATATGCCAGGAGTTATCATCACCTCCCTGTACTTGGAATAGCAAATAACCACAGTATTGCAGATATAGCTGAGGGCAATCAAATGCTTCCTCTTCCTTGACGATTGCTGTAGCAAACAAAACATAACTGATGATGTCCCAATCCATTAAGGGAAGAGATGAAATGTGGTAGGTAGAAGACTCTGTGGCAGCAAGAAAAAGAAAGAGAATATACAAAGGTAGTGGCAGTGTGGGAGTCCCTTGAGGGGAGAATTAGGGAGCAATCATTTCAGTGAAGGTGATGATAGCCCAGAAAAAATGTGCAGGGATGTGAAACTTGAACCGATAAAAGCAAAGGACAAGAGTAAGCAAACAAAAGAATCAGATTGAAAGACAGACAAAAAGCTGCTATTTACCTCTCTGACCCGAGGACAAATGAAGGATTTGAAGTGCTGCCAAAGCTACCTTTGTTTACACATAAACACTGATAAGAATTTATTTGCCTTCCCCTCTTTCCCACACCTTTCTTCTTAATAACTTGGATACAAGAAGTTAGTAATTAGTAGACTAGAAAGAAGAGAGGAAAAAATAATTTTCAAAATTGAACGTACTAGTGGCAAATTTTATGAAGGGAAAAAACAGAAAAGGACAAAGTATATTTGTTCGCAATCTGGAAGCAAAGTGCATTCAAAAAGTTCAAGTTACTTGCCTCACCTCAAGTAAAGCATTACCAGCACCAACAAGATTACCAACACTGATGAAGAATGAGGGGATTGAAGGAAAGAAAGTTCAGGGTTTTTTAATATGGAAAAAGAAGCAAGAATTGCAGAAAGAGATAATATTTTCGAGTAGCTGCTACCCCATCTATAGCCAGTAAGTTTTCAGAACAGGTTGCTTCTTTTTTTGCAGCTAAATCAGCTACTATAATAAAACATACTGCTTCCCTCTACAAACCTTGTCTTTCTGGAAGTTACATACAATGGCCTACTTTGCTGCCCAGGTGGGAGGTTCCACTCCTTCGCTAGTGTCCTCACCTTCCTCCAGTTCCGGCACTCTTTTAACCCTTCCTTGAGTTGATTCAACTCAATAGCCTGGCAGAAATCTAAACTCAAAAAAACCTTAGCTTAGTTGGTGAGTTTATCGGTTTATTGAACAATCAGATGACTACTACAGATGGAGCAAGAGCAAGGGCATATAACCTAAAGGTAGAGTGGTTGTTGGAAAGCTAGGAGGAACAGGACTTTCTGGTTTTCGAAGCAGATGTACAATGTAACTTTGTCCTTATATCCTTAGACCATTACAACTACAATAAAGGTAGTGATCTGATAAACTTGACAAAGGCATATCACAGTTATAAAACACACATGAAATTTGTTAAGTGAACTCTTGTAGGACATATGTTTTGGATTAAGAGCTTTCCTGAGTCAATGTAAGAAAATACATTTTCAAATCTTTGGCATAGAATGGAAGTTGCAGTAATTTGCAAGAAAGAGGAAAGATGAGTGTAAAATCACAAGCTTTCAAGAAGAGCCTTTTGCTTGAAGCCTTCAAGCTTTTTGAAAGCAGGTGAGGAACAATATGCCCTGGAATTAGATTCACTGCAGGAGCAGATAAACTAAGAGAATATAAATCAACAGAGAACAACACTTCAAGGTTTCAATAGTAGCAGCTTAAACAGAGGCATCATTTAAAATTGTAGGAGCTTTGCAACTGGGATCCATAGTTAGAGATCTTAGTAGGAAGGGTCTCAGTGGGGTGGAAAGAACATAGTTCAGAAACATCAAGCGCAAATAACACACTTGAATCTATAAAACAGGAGGAAAGGAATCGGACATGACATAAAGATGAAAAGCAGTCACAAGAAATTTGTCTCTCTGGGATTATAGGAAAATCGAGAGTTTAGATGGTCTATGATCACAGTCACCAGAAGCAACAGTTCACCACTTCCATCATCATCTTTAGATTATGTGACCATGTTAAACACCTCACTGATACAACTGGAGACTAATGGGGTCAAAACATATGCATTGCCACAAATGTAGGACAAGGGAGAGGTGCAAGTAGCTTCCGAAAAGCATGGGAATGTACCCTTCAGTAGCACTGAATTGCGATCTTCATTAGCTATGCTGAAACTGTGCTGATGCCAAGCCAAAATCCTGGTGGGATCAATGGTTTAAACTGGCATAAACCGGTTTTGCTGCCGGCAGAAGAGTCAGCTATATGCCCTATCTCCATGTTAATCCTTAATCTAGCACAAACTTTTTATGTAGCTGTGCAGTGAATTGGATCATGCTACTGATGTATCTGAAGGTTATGGGAAGAAAGTAGCAAAAAGGAAGAACTGTTTAACCCAGCACAACTAAGGGAAAAAGTATCTTGGGCTGTGGTTTGATACAGTCAAATCCACTTTAAAACTCCTGATGCCAGATCAAAAACGATGGAGTTCCATGATACAAAGCACCGATCCGATACAAATTCATTCTGCAGCTTGAATTTGTTTAAACCAAAGCCCAAAATGGAAGAATTAACTTTACACTGGTGAGTTTTATGCTAATTAGATTTCTCTTCTCTTACAGTTGGCACAACAGCAACATAACAGCACAAAGGCATTGTCAACTTTGTATTCAGTGTCCTGACCTAATTTAGTTCAAGTTTAATAGTGGCCTCGCATCTCACCAAGATCAGGTTGGTCCTGCTGAGTGACTCAGTGGCACGCAAACCTAATATTAAAGTTCAGGGACCTACATCCTCTTCGCATTCTGATCAACAATTTCAGTGCATGGGACAGGTTCCATCTTCATTTGTAGGAGGCCATACAATGGAGGAGAGAAAACATGATGGTGGGTAAAGGGTATCTACAACATGCTCAGTTAATTGTGATGTTATTACTGTTATCTTGTTCTACAATTCCTGTGTTTGCTAGTATCTTTCATTAGGTTACATTTAAAACTGGGTCACAACCTGAGCGTTCAACATTATTCACGGACACCTTAGGTTAAAGACTTTGTAAGACCCATTTTGGCAGCTCTTATTGCCAATGCCTAAAATTGCAGTTCTGTGTAATGACAGGTATTTTGCAGAGTGTTATTTCCCAGTGCTCTTTGGTAAGGATGAGGCATTGTGAGTTCTTGGGTAGGGACCAGAACTTCCTATGGGTTCTGCAAAGTCTCTCTTAAAATTTTTAAAGTAGGTACTGCCAGTTCTTGTAATTTGATTGCAAGTTAGGTAACAGTTATTTTATCATCCTCACACCTACCAGAGGCAAAGAATGTATTGAGAATTTCAGCTGTCCTTGGCACAAAGGCATTTGTCCCTGGCTGTCCTGGCTGCAGAGAAATGTGAGAACATGACCTAGCTACACCCAGAAAAGCAGTCCCAAGCGTGCAATGAAAAGACACATTGTAGGTAGGAGGGGATTTTTCTACATTTGAGATTGATGATATTGAAATAACTTTTTCCATCCTTTGGTTCTTTGGCTGTTAAGCGGGAATAAGTTACCTTATTTTACAGGGATGATTTGAGGACAAATGTCTTACAAGCACAAGATACTTGGCATTAGAAAGCCCATTCAGCACCTAGGCAAGGGATTATTCTTTCTCCATGAAGCATGACTGTCAACAGTCCCTCCAGCGAGATCAAGGATTTGGAGCTGGGGGCAAGAGGCACGGCAGGGAAGCAGAGGAGAGGGAAACTAAACCGCTCCACCTTGTTCCTGCGAGCCAGACAGGGCCTGCGAAGCATCAAAGGGACCCTCGGCTCTACAGAACGCTGGGGGGCCCAAAGACACCCGCCATCGGGGAAGAG
>NW_009597968.1:2651-4891 GCF_000690535.1 Cariama cristata | reverse complement strand
TCATAAACATGGCTGTATAATTTTGATTTTTTTGAATACATTGTGTTTCTATATTTTTTGAAGACAAAAGGTATGTACTTATTATAAAGGCATTTCTTCTAATTCTTCTCCTTTTTTTTTTTGTTTTGTTTTTTCCCTTTTTTTTTTTTTGGTTTTGTTTTTTCTTTTTTTTCCCCTTTTGTTATAGCAACTATTTGTTGTGCTTCCCTGGTGACAGTTACTGTTCAATGTAGGCTGTGACTTGCGCTGCTTTTTTTAGAGAGCACTTGGCAAACCAGAAATGCTTCTAGCTGTATTTGTATGCACTTGTTCCTTTTTTTTTTCCCTTTTTCTTTTTTTTTTCTTTTTTTTTTTTTTTGTTAAATGCCAAATACACTTTCTGACATTGTAAAGATTGCCTTACTGTCTGTGATTCCTTATTCTTGGCCCCTGTCCTGTAGAGCTGGTCGCATGCAGGCTTGGTCTGAGGCGGTTGGGGAGAAGAGTGGCTAGCCAAGGTGGGGATGCCCTTTGCCATCCCGCCGAGCTTAGGGAGCAGGAGGGCTTTCTCCCACAAACGTGCGACTCGGATTGCGATGGCAGATCCACCAGATCCAGTCCCAAATTCCTCCGTGTTTCTCAAGGGAAATTGCCTCCGGAATAGGATGTGGAGAGGTGTCCGAGAGGTGCTGTCGAGTTAGGGATTTCTGGGTTGGTTTGGTTTTGGTTTGGTGTTGGCTTTTGTTTTGTTTTGTTTTGTTTTTAAGGCAAAGTTGACCGCAGTTCACGTGATCGGTTGTAAGATTACAAAACTGCGTTTATTCACCAATGACATACCATAACGTGGAAATTTTGATAACGAACTTAATTATACGATTGGCGAAGGTGCCAGCGTAGCACTGCCGTCTCTGAAGGTCTTCGACGTCACTTCTGGGGCTTTTGTGGCTTTGGACGAAGCTGGGGAGGTGGGGGAGAGACTGAATTTTTTTTTTTTTTTTAAATTTTCTTTAATTTTCAGATAAGCGCAGGTGGACTTTTGAGTTTGCTTCTCGGTCACCTCTAGTGCTGTCGCTCTTGTTACCGTCGCTGACCCGGTATTTCCAAGTAGTGGCAGGTACGGTGTGGTACGGCGACGGCGGTGACTGAGGCTCTGCCAGCTTGCCGGCGGGTATATCGGTGACAGCCCAAATGTGGGTGGAGGAAACCTGTAATTTCCTTGTTACGTGTGCTTGAAACAAACCTACTGCTATTCTTTGAAAATGAAAATATAAACTGGTTGAAATGAAAGCGATGAGGGCCGCGCGCAAGGGCCCTGGCCCTGCCTTTTAAGCTACTTTGGAGAACTCTCTTGTAAAGCCACTTCTTTTGATCACGCTTCTGCGTCACCAAGCAGACTTCTAAAATCAATAAATCATTGGTTACTAGAAATAGTTCGAGTCTTATAGTGATGTTTTTGTGCTGTTTATAGTTCGTTGGCAACGCTGCAGCTGTACGAGCCCTTCTGTTGAGGTGTTTATAACTGGGTTATAAAGCGGTTGTTTCTGAGCAAAAGGGTGGCGAGGTCGTCCCGGCCTTTTTTTGGCGAGGTCGTCCCTGCCCGAATAAACACTGCCGGGGCGGAAGGGAAGGAGGAGGAGGAGGAGGAGGAGGAAGAAAAATCTGTCCGGCCAACCCTAATTTGAAGAATTTTGGGTGCTTTTTAGTCAACTGTTCTTATTGTGATAATGTTCAGACTGCAATTTGATGCAGAGTAGGTCTTTTTTTGGAAGACTACTCTTCTTTTTCTTTTTTTTCCTTCCTTTTTTTTTAAAAACAAACAAAAGAAATGGTCATTATTAGTATTTGAAAATCGGAACTGCACATGCACAGTAATTTTTTATGAAGTGTTTAATGAGCACACCCACTACATTGTGTTCCATATTACAGGTCAATGTAATATTAGATAAGACTTGCATGATAAACAAATTCATTGAGTCAATATTATGCTTTAAAAGTTATACCTATAGTCAAGATTGGTGTCTTATGTAAACACATTTAGCCAATTTGAAGAAAACGCACATTATATATATATATACCTATATATATACCTATATATAAAAAAAACCCAACTGTAAAGGATTCTTTGGAACCACTATGATCTGTGTAAATGTGTATTTAGGCACTTTATTAAAAAAAAAATGGATTTTGAGCTGATAGATGGTACCAAGTTCTTCAAAGTTGCTTGGCATAATACCTCACATGGGATGAAGCTCATGTTTTTG
>NW_009597968.1:2339-2596 GCF_000690535.1 Cariama cristata | reverse complement strand
TAAAAAAAGGCCCCCCCCCAGTTTTGTGTTATCAGGTGGCCCAGCTCTGAGCCTGCCGAGGGCGAGACCAGCTCCTGACAAAGCCTACCCTTGGTTTTGCGGCCGAGGGACGTTGGTGTGAGTGGTAAGGAAGCACACCTTCCTCCTCCTCCCCGCCGGCTGCCCCGCGCCCGCAGCTCCGTGACTCCTGGAGAGGATGGAAACTCCCCGGCCGGTGGGAACAACAGAGCTGGAAAAGAAACGGCTGGTGGTGGCTA
>NW_009597968.1:2016-2247 GCF_000690535.1 Cariama cristata | reverse complement strand
AAAAAGGAAAGAAATTAAAATCTGAGGGTGTTCATACATAGCTGGTTTTTCTCACGTTCAGTGTTGCTTTTTTCCTTTTGGTTGCCTTACTGAGTCACAATAACGCGCTGATGGATTCTCCCTCCATACCAGTTTACTACTTCCTGGGCTACAAGCTTTTTTTTTTTTTTTAATTATTATTTTGAAGTGCTTTAGCTGCAACAGTGCTACTGTTAATACTCCTTTTTAAAC
>NW_009597968.1:1046-1928 GCF_000690535.1 Cariama cristata | reverse complement strand
TTCCAAAGATATTTTTTCCTGGCAGATCACCTGCGCAGTGCTTTTGTTGATAGCTACGGAACTGTTGCCATTTTTACATTATTTTTTTTTTTTGCTTCTGGCACTAAGTATGAGGAAGCTAGGAGCTTTAAATACTTCTTGCAGTTTTTTGTATATTAAAAAAAAAATCAAAAAAGCTACAGTTGCCCAAGTGCAATATTTTATTTTTTTTTATTTTATTTTTTTTGATGCTGAACTTATTCGTAAACAGGCAGCGGTGCGGGGCAAGAGGGGGTGCGTGGATGCGATGGGTGCGCCCGGGTCCCGGGGGTGGGAAAGGCACGGCGCAAGGAAGGCTTTGACCGCCTTTGCGGTGGCCTCAGAAAACCTGGTATGTTTGGGAACTCTCTTTTTAGATGTGCTGTAAACCAGGCCACGACAACCGCGTGTTTTTATGAACCAGCGCTTAGGCAAAGGGTATAAATACATTTGAGAGTGCTCTCTAGTGGCTTATTATGTCAACAGAGCCCCCTGGATCCTTTCCTTCTCCTCCTGGGCCAAACCCTGCTCGGCCATCCTGCTGGCACAGCAGCTGCTCTCGGTGGGATGGGATGGGACGCTGCTCCGGGGACACCCACCCACCCGCTCACCCTCCTGGGGTGACGGCTCACCTGTCCTGCCGGTTGCACCCACTCCCCGTGTCTAATTTGCCCCCAAAGCGACGTGGGCCACCCCATGTAGGGTGCCGGGTGTTAGGGCAGAGCCGCAGTGCCTACACGAATGCAGCCTCTCCTCGGGCGGGAGGAGAAGACATTGGACCCTGAGGAAATTAATGGCACCGGGAGGAGCTGAGGTCATGGTAAATCGTGACGTTTGTGGCCCTGACTCCTACCGCTTCAGCGC
>NW_009597968.1:0-967 GCF_000690535.1 Cariama cristata | reverse complement strand
CGGGCTTTTGTGTTTAGGTAGCTCCAGCTGCAGCTTGTGAAAAAAGAATTAAAAAAACCCAACGCACCACCTTTCGCCAAGCGGACCCTTGCTTGTTCATACACCCCAGTCCAGCCCAGTATGAACTATGCCGTCAAGTCCGTGCTCCCAGAGATAATGAGGCAACTGAAAAACCAAAAAAAATTTTAAAACCCAACCTTTTTTCCCTTGTTCAAACAGAAGGTGAGCCTGGGCAACGGATGGATTCACTTTCCGTGGTGGGTGCATTGCAGCCAGCAGCCCTCATCGCTTGCCAAGCAGGGCGGTGGGATGGCGCGGCCGCCCTCCCCGGGGGCCCACGCCGACCCGCAGGCCCCTGTACCTTGCCCCTTGTTCCCAGGAGCGGGGACGCCTTTCCTTCCCTCTGCCGCGGCCCAAGGTCAGGCAGTGTCGGGAGCAGATGGATGGTGTGCCTGCCGGAGGTGACCCTCTCCCTGCCTTCGGGCAGCCTCCAGAGCAAGCCATGGGCTTTGAGCACCAAGTGCGAGGTTCAGATTTGAACGACTGAGCTCCCTGAAAGGCTGAACCCTCCTGAAGCCGAAGAAGAAACACTGACGTCTCCCATAGAAATCTCCTAAGCGCGTGTTAGCCTCCGTACGGCTGTCTCGCTTCGTTGGCGTAGGTGCACTGAAGATGGGGTGACAACTCTGCAGCTGTTTTTATATACGCTTCGCCTAACTTTGCTTTTCTTTCTGCCACTCAAGAGCCAGATTTGGAGCGATGGGTATAGCAGAATACATGCTAAACCCCAAAATGTTGCGCAAGCCCCCTATAAAATACCCCCACGGAGGAGCCAGGAAAGGTTCACGAAAGCTTCCCGCTGCCGTAGCTGTTTCTTCCTCCCATCGCCTTTGACTCAGCGAACACCGCAAGAAGCATCCCTGCTCATCAGCTCCCACCTCCACCCAGCGCCGGGGCAGGGGTGAGA
>NW_009597967.1:372-764 GCF_000690535.1 Cariama cristata | reverse complement strand
GAGACCATCACGGTCTTCAAACCCCCTGGGGCCCAACGTGGCTCCAACTCTCTGCCCCATGGCACCCATCACGGTCTCCCTACTCCATGATGGCCACCACGGCCCCAACTCTCTGACCCATGGTGCCCACCATGGACTCCCAATCCCATGATGGCCACCATGGCCCCAAGCGCCAGCTCTCTGTCCCTTGGCGTCCACCACAGTCTCTCAACTCCACAGTCTACACCCTGGCCCCAACTCAGTTCCACGGTGCCCACCACGGTCTCCTAACCCCACGGTGCCCATCACGGTCTCCCAATTCCATGATGTCTATCATGGTCTCCCTACTCCATGGTGTCCACCGTGGACCCAGCTCTCTGTCCTATGGTGCCCATCATGGTCTCTGAACCCCA
>NW_009597967.1:0-278 GCF_000690535.1 Cariama cristata | reverse complement strand
CCACCTCGTACCCAGGGTGCCCACCGTGGTCTCCCAATCCCACGGTGTCCACCATGGTGTCAACCCCATGACACCTATCATCGTCTCCCAGTTCCATGATGCCCATCATGATCTCCCAGCCCCGTGGTGCCCATCATAGCCTCAACCCCATGACACTTATCATGGTCTCCCAACCCCATGGTGTCCACCGCGGCCTCAATCCCACGACATCTCTCATGGTCTCCCCGTTCCACGATGCCTACCGCGGTCTCCCAACCACATGGTGCCCACCATCGCCC
>NW_009597966.1:0-2491 GCF_000690535.1 Cariama cristata | reverse complement strand
CAGCCCTTGGAAAGAAGATTTCCATGCGGTTCCTGCAGAGGGAAAGCACAATTTCATGCCGAGGTATGCTGAAAAGCCATAGACTGTGGGGCTGTTTGATTATTTTGGTGGACTCCTCACAGGCTGACAGCAGTAGATGGTGTGGATGTTTTCCATCCTGATTTTGGTTTGCTCTTAGCTGTAGGAAACCAGATCCATGAGGAAGATCTGTGTGTTGGGTGGCGGAGGGCCCTGGTGAGAAGGGCACCATGACCACATGCGGTATCTGCCTTAGTCGAGAGAGATGAGCTCCATGCAATTCCAGGACATGAGATTTTCTTTTGCTCTCACCATTTTTCATATTGTCACCATCAAATACTGGGCAGGTAGATTTTATGTCCATGGGCTCCTTTGCACAGGGACATTTTTAATAACAGCCTTGACTTGCATGCCTAGAGCAGCTTCCTTGAACTTATTCCTCCAGGCCTTTTTAAATCAGGATCCCTACAAGAACGTAGCTGGCTAATCAGGAAATAATGACCTGACAATGAGGCAGCTAAAAGGAAAATATCCACTTTCAGATATATATATATATGTTTAATGTATGTTACTTACAAATTTGACATTATATTTTGTTTCTTTCCCTTTATATAATGCTTGTAGCAATGTTGTAGGGGGTTGCTGCTTTTGCTGCATTCTAACTACGTTTGTTCATAAAATGAAATGGTCAGATCAATATGATCACTGCAGTGAGCTTATGCACAGGTACCTTTATCAATAGAACTTTTGTTAATGGGATTAAGTTTGCTGCCCTCAGAGCGTTCTATACAGTTGTTTAGCAATTGCGCTTGTCCGTGTAAGTACATAGGGACTTGTCATTGCAGTTGTCTTTTGTGAGAAAGTTTGTTCTATAAAAATGAAAGCTTTCTTTGGTAAAATTCCTACTTTGGAAGGAAGTTTTGGTTCTGTAAGAGAACTGACAGCAGATCAGTGATTCCTCTGTGTTTTTAACACTTTGCTAAGTCATTGACAGAGCTCTGAATACCTCCGGCATGAGTACCTCAGAGGCATTTCCAGGAGATGGCAGTGAATGTCACTGTGCCTGCTCAAAACATAATTCCTCTCTGCAGAAAAAGTTAGAAGTTTGCTCCTTAGAATAAATGTCTGCAGTTTGCTAAGTTGAGAAATCCAGCCATCAGTCAGCTTCCAGAAGCCTAATCTCCAGATTAGCCTTCAGTTTGTAAAAATTTGGCACATAGTTAGAAGTTTGCTCCTTAGAATAAATGTTTGCAGTTTGCTAAGTCGAGGAATCCAGCTTCCAGAAGCCTAATTTCCAGATTAGCCTTCAGTTTGCAAAAATTTGGCACACAACTTGTACTTCCCTTTGTATTTAGCCTGCATTTACCAAAAATTGGTCATAAGACAGCGGCAGTGATGAAGTCCACTTTCATAGAATGTTATCCTCGGAGTTTGAACGTCAGTAAAGCTGTGGAACTTAAAGCAGAAGAGAGTAAGGTAAAACGGTAACCTGTCGGCATAATTATGGTAACAAATCATATTTATAGTGTATCTAGGCCTAAAAGTGCCAGACCTTGATTAATAATCACTTGTAATTACTGTTTAGAATTAATGGCTTTCCTGAATGGCTGACTTAAAAAATGATCCAGAGGCATATTCCCACACCTTTCTTGAGGTGCTACTGACTTGATTTTGAAGAGAATTTAACATTTTGAAAATCATCTCATAATCCTTGTACTAGCTTTACTTCCTTTTTGAATTTGTTTCATGAGGACCTAAGAATATACAAATGCAGCAATCACTCAAGTCAATGTGTTGATCTCTAAAGTTCGCTTCACCGTAGTTTCTTTTGTGCCCTTTCAAGGCAGCATTTGGAATGGGTTTGCATCCCACAATGACACCTGAAATACTCTGTAAAACTGGACTGGCTTGTGGGAGGTGCTGTATAAGCAGAGACTAGAGAACTAGATACACTGAGGTGACCAGAGAAATAATAAGGTCAGAGTTGGGTTTGAGTAAAGGGGATGACCAGTATGTATTTTAATGGATTTATTTATAGAAACAAACTTTTCACCCCCCGAGTTTTCTGTATTTTAGATATTAGTTCATATTTAAATTGGTTTACTGGTTGTGGTTTTTTTTTTACTGGACTTTTCAGTACGGTTGACTTAGTTGTGTCCTTGGCCTGTTGCGTTTGATGGGTCTGTGAGGTATTTGTTGCTGACACTAGGTGTCATACTAAGAATGTTTCTGGAAAGAAACAAAAACCTTTGCCAGTAAACGAGAAAACGCACTTCCCAGAATGTCGTTCTCTCAGTCTGAATGTTCCAAGTCAGTAGGAGTTTTTGCATTGATCTTGGTGCAGTTGAGTTTGTGCCCTTGATGCTTACCTTGATTCACTCCTTGTAGAACTGCAAGACATGGACACAAATTGCCAATTTGGCAGACCCTTGGATTTGGTGTCAGTATTGGGTTTGCGTGGCAAGGTTTTGGT
>NW_009597965.1:1047-1259 GCF_000690535.1 Cariama cristata | reverse complement strand
AAAAAAAAAAAAAAAATTACATCCCATATAGATTTTGTTCACCTACTCATTTAAAGCTACAGAAAAACAGTTTCCAGAACCTGTTTGCTTTAAAAGAAATAAATATACATTGAGGCAGGCCACTTAAAAATGATATGAAAATATTTCCCTGGGTAGCATTTAAAAAAAAAAAAAAAAAAAAAAATAGACAAAGAAAAAATTGAAACTATTTC
>NW_009597965.1:0-984 GCF_000690535.1 Cariama cristata | reverse complement strand
TTTTTTTAAGTAAACCTGTTTGGAGTTTGAGGCTTTTCTCAAACACCCTCTCGACTCCGTTTTCTGACCTTACGCACGTATTAGTAAGTGTCTGAAAGTTCAGTTCCTCCCTTTACCACTGCATCTGCCCTGATCTGACTCACTTCACTAGGCGCTAGTCCTCAACACTTTAAATAACAAGCAGCTCAATACATCCAAAAAAAAAAAAAAAAAAAGGAAAAAAAAAAAAAGAGAAGAGAAAAGCTTCGTGCCCGTATCTTTGTAACAATTGTTGGAAAACTAGGAAAAAGGCTAATGCATGTGCCTCTTAGAAATCATCGTCTGTCTTACCAAGAAGAAAGAAAGAAAGAAGGAGAGAAAGAAAGGGAGAGAGAAAGAAAGAAGGAAAGAAAACCCAATGTCACAGGCGCTTTAAAAGACAATGAGAAACACACTCTAAAGCCTTAGCTACTGAATGCAATATTTATAGGAGAGCTCTGCGAGAGAATGCTTCACTGTTTTGTTTTGGTTTGTTGGTTTTTTTCTCCATAATTGTCCAACACTCAACTAAGTAAACTTTCAGATTATAAAAATGCTTTGTCTCTATAGCACCCGTCTGTGCTCACTAAATGATCCCTTTATGAATTTATAGCTATCATCGTTTAAAGTTCCTCTAATGTATATGCATAGCTGTCTGTGCGCATCGGTACCCACACACACGCACGCAGACCCACGCACATACACGCGCGGCTCCGAGGTCCCGCTCCTCTGCTTCCCTTTACAGCTTTTTGTTTTGCCTTTTTTTTTTTTTTTTTTTTCCCCCCCCTTTTTTTTTTTTCCTAGTCCCCGTGGGGTTTTTTTTTCCTCTCTTTTTTTTTTTTTTTTTCCCTTTTTCTGGAAAGTTAACCTTGTCCCATCGAGATAATGTCACGAAATGCACTTTAAAACTATTAACGAAGGGGGGGGTGTGGGGGAGAGGGGGAAAGACGGATTGAAAAAATGGCT
>NW_009597964.1:279-13247 GCF_000690535.1 Cariama cristata | reverse complement strand
TAATAATAATAATAATAATAATAATATAATAATCAGTCTTTATTCTAGTTCTTTAGGCCCTCAGGGCTGGAAGGAAGGACCCAGAAATTCTCTTTTCCCCGACACGCTCCTCACTAGACAGCACCAGCCAAACTGGTTGGGATAAAACCACACGGAGGAACTGAGTGCAGCTTTGGGGCAGGTTTTTCTCCGAACAGAGAATGACATTCACTAATGCAGTCTCTCCTACCTGCTGATGGCCGTCATCATTTGCACATCAGTGATGCTGTCATCATTGGTTAGGTTTCTTATGACGCCATCCATGAGCTCCAGAGGGACAAACTGGACCACGCTGGCCAAGGCGTTGGACGGCGCTTCCTGCTCCTCTGCAAGACATGGACGAGCGCCAGTGATGAAGATGTCAGTTGCCGGGAAAACCAGGCACATGAGGTCATTTCTTGTCTCTAAAAGCTAAAACCTTTCTGTTTACGTAAATGGAGCGGATAGTCAGCTGGTAAAATGAGCAATGTGGAGTTTGCACTGAGCTGTGCTAGGAGGACAATTCCCCAAATCCCAGTGTACCACCTAATGAGTTTGGGTCATAGCAGATGGGCTGTTGCATGAAGCCATACACAGCCCAAAGGGAGGAAGAGATCACAGGCACGAGAACCTTCTTGTGCCAACCCTGGGTCCCAAATTTGCTCTGCATGCTCTCTTTATGCTAAGTACTGCAAATAATTGCAATGGGATGCAACTGCAGGTTTGCCGGCCTGAAGCACCTTCCAAAGGATGAGGCTTTCATACAGAGGGCACTGAAAAACCCATCTCCTCGTGGGCTTAGGAATAGCTGGAGCAGGAGCTCACCTGCTGGCAGGGAGTCCAGCCTTTCATGGCACTGATACCTCCAAAAATCTTCTGAGACCCTCTGCAATAACCTTAAGGCCCCAAAAGTTGGACAAATATCTTCTATCCCAACTTAAGATACAACTCCCCTCCAGAGAGACAGCAGGGCGTCCTACCTCTAGATCAGTGAGAAATAACTTCTTAGCTTTGTCCCTAGTTTCTGGTAGGGAGCAGGCTCTGGGGTCCCATCAAGTCAGCCATAAGAGCGTGACATTTCTAGAAGCTTTCAAGTCCCCCTCTAACCAGCTGCAGATAAGGTGCTGATGCTGGAAAGTGCTGAACACACAAACTCGTGCTGCAAATATTTCAAGCCAGTTAACAACTGCTGTGTACAAACCCTGTGTGGTTTCAGGGATATTGTTTTCCTAGCTTAAAGCCCTGGGTAACTTTTAGGGACGCTTGTTTATTCTGTTTCTGCTGTGGCTGCATTTCTGGAGTGGATGAGAAGCACACAAGATGTCAAACTAATCAAATTTGACTTCATCAGAGCCAACATTTACATTCTCAGTCTACTTTTTTTTTAATTACCTGTTGAAGAAATGATAGTGAACAGTTCCTTCAAAGAGGGCAGGATGGCTGAGGTCTGAGTCCTCCAGATCCTCTGTAGCAGACCGCTCACTTTGTTTACCTGCTCCAAGAACTCCATGATGTCCTCTTCCCCCTCGGAGACACACTGGAACTGCCCGATGCACCGGATCAGCTGCTGACAAAACAAGACCTGGTGTTTGCCTGTGGGGATGCACTGAGGATGCTGGGTTAAAAGTTTGCTGATCTTCGCACACTGCTTGGGGCTGGGCCTCTCGCAGACTTTCCGGAGCACCTCGATCCTCAATAAGCTGAAGATGCTGTTTGCTGATGGGCTTTCCAAGACAAACTGCAGTCCTAATTGGATATAATCGAGTACGTAATGGCTTCTCTTCCCCAGAGGTCCATAGCCTTCCTGGATGCGGACGTTGAAGAACTCCTCAAATTCCTCCGGGTGGTAGTGTCCGTAGACCTCCAAAACCTCTTTCCCGATCTCTCTTTTATACTTCGTGTCCCCCGTGAGATAAAGCTTGGTAGACAGCTCCAGCATGGACCAGCATTGCTCACTGTCCATGGGTTGCTTCGCTGCCTCAATGACGCGCCTCACAAGCCCTTGCTTCACATTGTTGGGGTATGAGGACATCACCACGGCTTCCAGTATCTTATCCATCTCTGCTCCCAGCTGCTGAAAGAGAGGAACAGAGCAGCAGATTAGTTCAAGCATGGTCTGCTGAGCTTTCAAGCCCAGGTTAGCAAGGGATTTCAAAGAAGCAAAGCTTGAGAGCTGTCTGGGACCACTATGAAGATGATAATTCTTATGCCCTTTTCATGGTGGCATTCAGAGAAGTTTCCACTCTGGTGATGTTTGACTGAGACTAAGGCCCCCAAACTGTATGAATACACAAAAATACAGAACTTCTTCAGACCAATCACACATTCGAGCATTTTTGGCTTGTAAACAACCAACTACAATCTTACACTTGGCCCTAGGGATGGACGAGCTCCCTCTCCTCGATGGGGTCAGCAACTCAAGATGGCACCCCATGTTTCACAAAATCCAGTCCCCACTGGACACAGCCTGCCACAGACCCACGGAGGGGGAATTAGGGGAGCCAAGGTCTTCCACTGGTGTCTGCTGGCTCAGGTGCCCTCAAGAGGCAAAGATGATCCTGATGGCTGTCTTCACATTCAGGAAAGGAGAAAAAAGCCCTGGGAAGCCGAAATGGGGTTGCAGCTTCTCTGTGCAATGGCAGGGGTGTACGTTTGACATTTACGCCGTGCTGCCAGCCACTTCGGCTGAGTGGTGCAGTCTTGGCTGCTCCCCAGGGCCCTGCCGCATTTGTATGCGGGACCAAAGTGAGAGGGGAGAGAAACTGCAGAGTCAGGCAAAGTTTCCCATTCGCCACAGCCTGAATTCACCAGTAATAAAGCATTAGAGGAGAGAGTGCTGAAAAAAAAACCTAAGGATTTCCCTGGAAGAGCTCAGAACATTTATAACCAGGTGTTGGATGCAGTACTGCATAAGAAACCCCATTACAGATAAAATTAGACAGCCAGGATTTCTTAAAAGCTATTACAGGGACTATACAAAAGCTGACCCACAGCAGGTCCCTCCAATGCCATGAGCTGCACAAATACATGTTTGGAGAACGTCCCTTTCTGTCTATATCCTGAAATGATCCATGGGGGAGGGAGAAGGAACATATATATCATCTTCATTACCTAAATGAGGGATCAAGGCAGGACAGATCCATCCATGCTCACGTGTATCTGACCAGAAGAATAATCACCACCTTTCTGTTCCTCAGTTTCCTGATCTGTGAAATGAGGACAACACACAGCAATTCCTACCGGCGTTGGTTGAAACTTCCTTCGTTAGCACTTGGAAAGCATTTGAAGCTTTTCAAGTGGGTAGTGTTATATTAATGAAAAATAAAACCGCAGGTGGCATGTACTTCAAGTACGGTTTTCACAGATGACATCCAGAAGGGACCCCAGAGGATGCCATCCAAGGACCATCCTGTCCCTGGAGTAAGCCTGTATCTGAGCCAGAGAGTATCTTCTCTCCTGGTAGACGGCTGCTTGCTGGTGGAGAAGGAAAACCCATGTCAGATACAAATCTCAAGCTCTGGCTCACAGCTGCTTGGCTGGGAAGCCTTTCCACTCAACCAAAAAAAAATCACCTCTTCCCATCATTGCTTCCCCCACAATCTCACAGGATGACAAAAAAATCCCATGATATATGCATGGGCACCTCCCCATCCAGCGATGACAGCAGCCTACGCTGCAATGATTCTCCAGGCATCACCTTGGCCTTTCTGTTCCCTGCCTATTGACTCATACGGTCCTCTGCTCATGTGCTGGATTTATTTTTTCCCATCAAGGACCACTGCTGCCTTTCCTGCAACAAGTCGTGGCAGAGCTAATGCTCCTCATCGCACTGTTTTCACAGGATAGAAGACATAAGCAGGACTCTGGAGGGACCAGCCTGCATTAAATCAGGAACTAAAGAGGACAAGGTAAGAGGAGAGAATAAAAGCCCATAGGTAATGTCTTTTAACCTCAAACAGAAAGTACCATAGTGAGAGCAAAGGCTAAAAGCCAACCTGGAGAACAGATGAGGCTTGCAGACAGACCAGAAATCAGGAGGAGCAGTTGTCCTAGCTGTAGCTCAGTGGTCACCTTGGCCATAGAGAGACTGGCACAGACCTGCAGTCAAGCTGGTACCCCCTTCACGTCCTCTTTGCAGCTTCACAGCCTGAGCCCTGACACCCCAGACAACTGACAGATAGATAAGTGACCAGAAGGAGACAGGAGGATCTACAGTGCTCGCTGGTTGTGTTTCACCGTTATGTGGTTACTTCCTCAGAGCAACCCACGCTGAGCCTGGCACAGTGGTGTGGAAACACCACACAGGCAAGATGGTCAAAAAATGACTACAGACCTTTTAGACCTAACCCATAAATCACCATAGTTCACTGGTATACGTGGTGTTGGTTGGCCTCGGTGCCCCTCTCGGGGTGATGGTTGCCCACTGCTGTCCCTGTACGACTGGGCTTTTAGCTACTTTAGCATTGCCAAACTTCCCCTAAACGTTCAATGCAAAGAGTCTACTTCTCTGAGATCAACTTGCAGCTCCTGAAAGGGCTTGGTTCTTTCTCAGGCTGATCACAGAAGGGGACGTGAGCGTGGGTCACCCCAACCTTACTGCCTGGAGTGCAACTAGGTCTTGTCCGACATAGTGCGGCGAGGACAAGGCTGGAACAAACTCCCTCCATAGTCAATAGACAAACAAGTCCCAATGGCGAGTATCTAAGGACTGTAAAGGCAATCTTCCTCATCAGGAAACGTTGTAATGTCTCTTATTGACATTAGGACCTTGAAGACACATAGGGAGAACCACCTGAGTTGACTTTGTGGTGAAGAGTCCATGCTCTCCTCACCAACGAAGGACTTTACAGTATGAGGTTGGCCTTTAGGTAACAGAGTCCCACCTACACCTCTCCAGCTGCCCTGGTGTCAGTAGGAGGGGACAAACAAGCCCATGTTTCTGTTGTGTCTCAGGGTACACCAAGCTGCTCCCTGGGTGTGAGTCAGACAGTGTCAGGATGGAGGATGCTAGCCAGGGAGCACCTAAAAAAGGGACATTTATAATATATATTACAATCTTAGAACGATATTAAAACAACATTCAAGTTGCTTTGTAATATGTAATAATAAACATTAAAGTCTTAAAACTACACTAAAAGACCATTCTAGGCTAAAAGATCATTCACATACCAAAGGTTAGGAAATAAAATGGCTAATTCAATCCCAGCACAGCTCCAGATGCTTTCAGAGAGATATTATTTAAAGGATCTCATATTGAATTTTTTTTTTCCCTATGACCTGCCTGGAAAATGAATCAGGGTTTGCAGTGAAGGAGACTGTTGTCTGTAAGATCACTGTCTCATTTGTTATAGAAATTGGAAGTGTGTCATAAATAACGCGGGGAATTGCAGGAGAGGGAAGGACAGTTTCATTGCTGGGCAGCCGAATGCTGCCTTGGAGATCTGTCCCTGGCTCTCCTCTGTTTAATATGGAAATAAAGAGACTAAATATTCAGATAATCAGGCTTCTATAATGAGTGCTCCTGAAGTGGGACAACCTTTCTGCACTTCATCTTCCTCACTGGCAATAACAACTCACGGTAAAGTTGGGAGGATCGGCTCATTACTGCTTGTAAAGAGAACCAAGTTCCTGGAACACACGAGGATGCTGCAGAAGGTCAAAGTGTTAATTATTAATCCGAAGAGCCGCCTTGAGGTTCCCATCTGTTATGCAGCTCACATAAAACAGAAAGTACACAATATGAGCTCTGCAGTGAAAAAGAAAAAAAACCCATGAAATGGCAAAATTGTTCTGCTGCCCCTGTGAACAATTGGCAGGAGCAACACGGGTAAAATCATCGAATCAGGAGGGCAGGGACATTGGGAGGTCTCTAGTCCAACCCCTGCACAAAGCTGAAATGAAACCAACCCGCTCAGGGCAGGGCTTTGTCCATTTAGGTCTTGAAAACATCCCGGGATGGAGATCATACAACCATCCTGGGCAACCTGTCCCAGTGCCTAATTAGCTCATAGTGGGAAGTTTTTCCCTTATTTCCAGTTGGAAACTCTTGTTTCAATTTATGTCTGCTTTTTCTCATTCTCCTGCGGTGCACTGCTGTGAAAAGCCCAGCTCCATCTCCTGAATAACCTCCTTGTAGGCACTGGGGTCTGCTATCAGTTAGTCCCCAGCCTTCACCAGTGCAAGGGGTTAGTCCATCCTGGGTGAGTCTATGTTGGGTTAGTCCATCCCAAGTGAATCCGTCCCAAGTGCAGGACTTTGCATTTGTCCTTGTTGAATTCCATGAGGTTCTTATCAGTCCCAGCCTGTCCTGGTCCTCCTGTATGGGAGCCCTGCCCTCAAGCGTATCAACTAGTCCCCCAAGTTTGGTGTCACTCACAAATTTGATGAGGTGAATTTGATCTCCTCCTCCAGGTTGTTGATAAAAATATTAGAAAGGAAGGGTCCCAGGAGAGTTCCAGACAGTTTCCTACCCAATTAGCAGTCCACTCATCCAGACAGCAGTTTTTCTTGTATCTTTGATACAAGGATGCTGCGGGACCTCATCTCAAAAGCCTTACTGAAGTCAAAGTAGGCAACATCCACTACTCTCCCCTCAACCAGAGACCTACCAGTCCATCGTTAACAGCCATCAGATAGGTCAAGCATGATTTACCCTTGGTAAATAAATGCTGGCCACTCCCAGTCACCTCCTCTTCCACATGCCCAGACACAGCTTCCAAGAGGATGTGTTCTATGATCGTCCCAAGAACCGAAGGGAGGCTGACAAAACTAGGTTCTCAGACAACCCTTCTTGATTTTCTGAAGATGTGATAGAGGGACATGTGCTTTGGAAGAGGGAGGGATGTCTTCCTATCTCATCCCTGTCATGCAGATGCTCAGACCTACAAAACAGTCCTGAAGACCCTCTCCGTTCCACCTGGCAGACCAACGAGTGTTGGTGGCATTAGGTACCAAACACTGCATTCACAAATGCACACCAAGGTCCACAGTGTTTTCTCCCACGTCCCCTCAAAATGAAAAGGGTGCTGTAAAAGAGAGCAACCCTGCCTCCAGACTTAAATTCCATTTAAATTCACAAATAAAATGAAGTATTTCATCAACATTTGCAACAGGTGGTGCTGACCATGAGATGTGTCCCTGCAAGGACAGATACCCAGCCATGCTCTAAGAAACCAGAGAAGGAAAAGGAATTTAAGCAAAAAGCAGCATCGACCAGCTTAGCATCACTCTCAAAACCCAGTAAACTGAAAAAAAAAAAACCAAAAAAACCAACAACAAACAAAATCCAACCTCAGGATGAAAAGTCACTTTGGGCTTTGCTTGGGTCTAATCTTCATAATCTGTACTGTTCAGAGGTGTCCTTATATTTCTGTTCTGCCTGTGTTTTTTCTTTAATTAGGATCATTTCAATTGAAGTCTATCCAATTACTTCTAAATCAATTCATTCCCCTATCCCTCCCAGCAGCAGATTTCCAGTAAAGGCTCCTTAGTATTTTTTGCAGAATGCAGTATCGGTTCCCACACTCCAGATCTTACAAAGCTCTGAAAACACAGACCTGAGATGTACCTTACCTTTAGGAAATCTTGGTAATAAATTCAGCACATTTCCTACAACGGCAGCATACAGTCTGATTAATACCACTAAAGGAGGAAAAAATATCCCACCATCCAAACATAGACTGATAAATAAAGTGATTTGCTTCTTACTTACAAAGAAGAAGAGAAATCATGATCTACTTCCCTGAATTCTCTGGAGGTCTGGAAGTACAGAAGCGAGACTCACTTTTTTTGTCCTTAACTCCGGCTGAAATGGTTTCTTTTATGCCAGCCAAGACATTACTGTTATTCTTGCTGCATCCTCCAAGCAGCTCGGCAATTAGGGCTCGATCCTGCAGCATGCTGAGCTGCTGCAGGATGGAAGGGAGCACACACAGTGCCTTGCTAGAGCACAAAATACCGCACAAAAAAAATCTCTAAAATTTCTACAAAATTTGCCGTGACTTGGTATACAACTTCCTAAAAGGACCGGCCCCTGTTGTCACACACTTCTCTAAGTCTGGTTTCCAGGAACACCAAAGTAATTGTGTCCTAATTACTTTTTTTCAGGGAACAAATGTCCCCGTAATTCATAGGCAAAGGGGATTATTTTTTTTTTTGGTCCAAAGTACCTGCTTGTACACCCAGCCAAGGAGGGCAAACCACAGCCTACAACTCATCAATACCACATCCAATAGATACAGCCTGACCAGCAGGTACTGGACAGTCACAGTCAGTCATTCTCATCGCTCCCCTATGAATATTTTTCTAAAAGGCTACAAAGCCCTCTAAATAACTAGGAAGAAATTGCAATTTCCGTACAGATTTGGAAATCACCAAACAAAGGCCACTGCTGGGCTCTCATCCATGCTACTGCACCTCCTACTCCTGCCTCCCCATGACCTAGTATAATTTACACATCTGGTTATACTCTTCATTTAGCTGACATCTAGTTTTCCCGACTAAATAACCTTAATTAATGTAAGCAATGTGATTCCAATTCAGTGATCTTCCCTGTACACGTCAAGCACTCACAGCGACTTAATGCTGCGGTTTCTCTCTCAAGTCCTCCCAACGACACAATTGCCGCTTCTCTCTTTACTTCTTTCTTAATTATTTCATATCCAGCTACTCATTATTCTCTAAAGCCTCAGCCTCCCTTATATATTATTTGCACCGTAATAAAGCCTGGAGGTTTCAACTGAAACAAAGCCCACTGGCCTACAAACCATATCTATAGGAATATACACAAGGGATTACGTATCTCACTTAAGCGACACGACAGATATCATTCATGCTGTTGGAGCAATATGAAATATTGAAGCGCATCCAGATCAAACCCTTTGCTCAGGGAGATGCAATAGGTTGGGGCAGAGCCAGCAGCCGAACCTCTCCAGACCTGCAAATACGTTAATGGCGATGCTCCACCTTACTTTGCGCGCTTCAGTCGCTATCTGAGTTGCACTCAGTAAAGTGCCATGGCAGAGCAGAGGATCAGGTCTGGTTTTGTGACATCTGGGCAGAAACTCAGAGCTAATAACTGCAGAATAATCCAGTTAAATACCCCCGTAGAAACAGAAAGGAGACTCTACCCATCTGCAGTCATAACAGGGAAAAATTGCCAGCACGGACGCCTGGCCACATTTTTTGCACGTAATTATAATCCGCCTTTCTAAATTCACCTTCTCTTTTCAAGGAGATCACGTATTCTTTGCTTCCTATCCCAAACTGCTTTCCAGTGACAGATTGCACTTGCGTTGTGTGTCTCCTACTCACTAGAGCTAATTACTTTTGGCTGGCAAGGCTCTTCATGCTTGCCTGTCCTCTGTTGCACTGAATCAGAACCGCCCTTTAGTACGGCGCCGATGGAGATTCCCCTTCAGCCACAGGCAGCAGCAGATTTGGAGCAGGAGGTTGTCCCCATGCTCTGCGGGACCTTCCACCTTGCTCGGCAGCTTTCTGTCCTCTCCAGAGGGTAAAGATTTATTTAAGCATCGTCACTCAACTGGACCGTTGGTATTTTGCATGGCTTTGCTGTACATCAGGAGCTCCACCTTGGGAACAGCGAGTTTCTCTCCTGTGGCCACACACTTTTCTAAGGGGTCCCTAAAAAGTAACTAACCGAAAGACATCTATTTGCAATCAGCCTAAATCTACCACGTAGTAGTCTCTACCTTTACTAAAATCTGTTGATGTTTTAGATCCACAGACCGCTGCGGACTCTTTTCCTTTCTTCTGCAGTACTGTGCATTTCATCATTCCTTTTTCCTCTAAAACATTATAAATATGTTCGACCGCACCATGCAATTCTATCAGCCATCTCCAAGTGACCTACCGTCGCCTTAATTCACGGACAACACGATTAGGTCTGGCTGCCCTACTTGAACCCATCTATCTCAGCTACCTTGCTCTCTTATTTCTCCAGTGCTGCTTCTTTGATCCCCCTGGTGCACACAAATCCCCCAGTCTCTTCTCTTGCTCCGTGTTTTTTGCTGTTAGGCACTCAGTCATCAGATAAAGAAAAGGCTTTGGCTGGATGTCAAAGCGATCAGCACAATAATACCAAATAAAGCCCAAGGCTCTAACATTTCATCCTCTCTTTCTCCAGACTCCTCCTCCCAGCTCCATTCCTCCCCTCCAGTCAACAGCTACACACGTACATCTCTAATCCTCCTGGCATCCTTTTCTAATAAAGCATCTCAAAACCATCACTAGCAGATTATCAGCCATCCTGGTATGGATGCAGAAAGCAAGACACAAGGAATTAAATTCCTCTCTCCCGTTGCCTTGAAAACCAGCAGCAAAGACACGTAAGGCTGGACTTACTCTAACCACTAGACCAGCAGTGACAAACCACTGGCTCTAGGGCTAAGCCCAGCACCACCCACAGACAAAAATAACCCACCCCAGTTGCTTGGTAATTTTCTGAATATAGTTGGCATTGGATGCCCAAAGGTTTTGTCCTACCGGCACTAGGTGAGTTTTTCCCAGGACAGATATTCCTCCTCACATCCCCCAGATGAAGATACCTTCCTTTTCTTCCCCCAAAAGCCTTCTGCTCTCCCCCTGAGCCAGAGCTCTCAGCCAGGGCTGTGCTACCCTACTTCCATGGGGCTTTACGTTAGGAGCGCCCGGATCCTGCCCTGCCCTTCAGACCAATGTCCTTTCTACCATCATCCCTGGAGACTGGAAATACATCTACTCTGGAAAGCTGGTTGTTTTCTTGAAGGTATTTATAGCATTAACATCACTCTGCTTTCTTCAGATTTCTGTCTGCTTTGGGCTGTGTATAGAAATTAAAACCTTGGATACAGTCCAAGGACAAACCACGTCCTGTTCACCAAAGCGTATCGGACTGAGGGCCGGCACTGCCGACGCTGGCTGGGATTCATCGGATACTGCCTCACTGCTTGGAGATACAGAGATCTCCAGTTTTTTGGTAGTGCCTTCAGGAAAAATGGGATATGACACTCATTTGAGATCTCAGTTTCCCTCCACCCCCCAACATATTTGGCTTCGCATCAGCCAATTCAGAAACCAGGAAGGTGAAATGAGACCATGGCAAACTTTCCAGACTCCATCACAAAGGTACCCATGGCATTTTGAACTCCTTCCTCAGGTGAAAGCTCAGCCTCTTGCCACATCCTTTCAGCCCGAGGCAGGGCACGCAGTTGAAATTTCTCTGCCGTGAGTCCCGTGATACAAATACACCAGGGTATAGTTTGGTTGCCAAAGCGTTTTGAAAACCTCACCGAAGTGGCAAATATTCCAACGTCTGCTTTTATCCTTTGGTAACACCTGCAAAGTCCAAGCCAGGGCAGATTTAACCTGAAAGGGGTTTGGATCTGGACTGCTCTGAATTTGACCCTCACTTCTAGGGTCTTTTGGTTCCCTGTGGGATGGTAGCATCCCTGGGTGTCTCTCGCCAGGTCACCTTCCCTGAGGAACACCTGAACCCATCTTGGCCAGTTTCTCATAATGAGATGTTGCCCTGCAGGCACCGGGAGAACACACACACCCCCACTTGGCAATGTTGCTCCTGTATCTCTCCCTCCAAGCATCCCCCTGGAGCTTGACCCCCAAACATCCAAATCCTCGAGCATCCCTCCTCCAGGGTTCCCTCCTGCATCCTGACCACAGACCATCCCTCTCTCTGAGCATCTCTCTGGGAATCCCAAATCCTGGGCCACTCTCCTGAACCCCTCCCTCCAAGCACCCCTCCTTTGAGCATCCTTCCTGCATCTCGACCCTCCAAGCAGCCCCCTCTGAGTTCTCTTCTACATCCCAGCCCCTGAGTATCCCTTTGATTATCCCTCCCAAGCATCCCTCCTGCACCCCTTCCCCTGAGCATCTCTCCCTCTGAGCGTACCAGTTCCTGAGAACCCCGACTGCATCCCGACCTCCAAGCAGTCCTTACTCCCAGCTCCTTCCTGCATCCTGATCCCTGAACATCCCTCCTGCATTGTGACTCTGATGATCCCTTCTGCATCCCAACCCCTGAACAACCTCCTGCATCCCAACTGCTGAGCATTCCTCCTTCTGACCATCCATCCTGCACCCCTTCCTCCAAACACCTCTCCAGCATTGCGACCCCTGAGCATCTTGACCCCCGAGCATTCCTCCTGCATCTCTTCCCTCAAGCATCCCTTCCCCTGAACATCCCTCCTGTGCCCCTTTCCCTGAGACTTCCCTTCTTCATCCCGACCCCCAAGCACCCCTCCTGCATCCCTCACCCCGAGCATCCGTCCTGCATCCCTTCCCCTGCGCACCCCTCCTCCATCCCCTTCCCTGTGCACCCTTCCTGCATCCCTCATCCCGATCATCCCTCCTGCACCCTTTTCCCCCAACTATCCCTCCTGCATCCCTTCCTCTGAACATCCCTCCTGCACCCCCTTCCCCGAGGCTTCCCTTCTGCATCCCGACCCTCAAGCATCCCTCCCTCCCAGCAGTCCGACCCCCAAGCACCCCTCCTGTGTCCCTCACCCCGAGCAGCCCTCCTGCACCCCTTTCCCCGACTACCCCTCCTGTACCCCTTTCCCCTGAGCACCCCTCCTGAATCCCTCCACCAAAGCATCCCTCCTGCATCCCTTTCCCTGACTACCCCTCCTGCCTCCCTTCCCCTGAACATCCCTCCTGCACCCCTTTCCCTGAGACTTCCCTTCTGCATCCCGACCCCCAAGCACCTATCCTGCATCCCTCACCCCGAGCATCCATCCTGAATCCCTTCCCCTGCGCACCCCTCTTGCATCCCCTTCCCTGAGCACCCCTCCTGCATCCCTCACCCCGAGCATCCCTCCTGCATCCCTTCCCCTGAATATCCCTCCTGCACCCCTTTCCCCGAGGCTTCCCTTCTGCACCCTAACCCCCCACATTCCTCCCTCCCAGCAGCCCGACCCCCAAGCACCCCTCCTGTT